>NC_069502.1:505116580-505151580 GCF_027579735.1 Bombina bombina
ACAATCTATCCTGTACATCCATGTCTTGTGGCACTGTATACTCATTAATGTAAGCTTCTGTACATCCACACCCAACCATGAGTTAGATTACAAGTGGAGTGGTAATTACACGCGTTTACAAGTTAAAAGTAAAGTTTTTTACTTGTGCGCTAACCCAATGCTGGCAAAGAGCAAAAGTTAGAATATCGCAATCACGCTAACATACTCCCACATAGACTTCAATGGAAAGAGAAAAGTTGAAAAAAAATCATACCCATTTCCGCGCTCTAACCCAAATCGTCATATGCCCCCTACTCTTTTAAAACATAGCCCACTGCAAAGTACCAGCTACACTATTAACCCTAAAAAACAAATACTCTAACAATTGCCCTGAAAAGAATGTTTGGGCATTGCCCTTAGAAGGGCATTTAGCTCTTTTGCTACACAAAAAAGCAAACAAAAAAACCCTTATCTAAAAAAAAATACCACCCAAAGAAATTCTATCTTGAAACCCAAAGATGGTACTCACCAAAGTTGAATCTGGTTGGTGGCGCTCCATCTTCATCCCTGTTTTTTTCTTTATTGGTAGGTTTTTATTTTCTGTAATGGTAGCTTTTTTTTAAGTATAGTTATTTTTTTTTTTAAGTAAAGTTAGTTTTTTTTCAGGTAAGGTTAGTTTTTGGCGGGGTGTCTTAGGGGGTTAATAGAATAGTTTAGTGCAACTGTTTCATCTGGAAAAAGGTTGCGTAAGAACTTTGAGTGTTAAATGCAATTGGGTTTGAGTAATCGCATTTACTTTTAACTTGTAATAAGAGCGGACATTGCAGCTTGATGCTACCCATAGAAAATATAGGGAGCGTAAATTACTGTGAGTTTGCACAAACTATGAGCTAGTTTCCATTGAGCCATAATTCCGTTTGCGTGGACTGTCAGAAGCAATATCGTTTATTGACTGCTTTCAAAGGCCCGTTATAACCCAATTTCGGCAACCGGACTCCAGCTGCCGAAAACATTGTGTCCCATACAAAGTATAGGAAGACGCTAATCTTTAAATTATACCCGGTTTCCAATGCCCGTAACCGTAAATACACTGTTGGAGGCTGCTGATATATTAACAAAAATAACAACCAGCTCAACTAGGTGTAAAACAGGAAAAAGGTGCTCTTTGAGATCTTTTTCCCATCTAACCCGACACGTCAAAACCCCTCTATCCGCCACCCCCCCCATATTGCATCTTATAATAAATGTATTAACCTCTAATCCACAATGCCCCACAATGCAAAGTATCTATTTAAACTATTAACCCCTAATCCGTAATGCCCCCACATCGCAAAGTATCTATTTAAACTATTAACCCCTAATCCGCCAAACGCAAATAACTAATTACTAAACACCCTAACCTAAAAAATTTGAACAGCCAATAGGATTTTAGAAGCTCTCATCCTATTGGCTGATTTGAATTTGAAAAATCAAATCAGCCAATAGGAATGCAAGGGACACCATATTTAATTGCGTACCTTGAATTCACTATTCAGTGTATGGCGGCGATCGTACGAAGATGATCCTTCACGCTCCATGGCTCCGTGGTTGCCGGACTTCAGTTCCGTGGTCCTGGATGAAGATAGAAGAGGTCGCCACTTGGAAGAAGAATTCACTGCCGGACTTGAGGAACTGTGAGTACCTATCTGGGGGTTAGCGTTAAGCTTTTTTTAAAAAAAATAAATAAATAAATTAGGGATTTGGGCGCTGTAAAAGAGCTTAATGCGCTTTTAAGGGCAGTAATAGAGCTGAATGTCCTTTTAAGGGTGATGCCCATAGGGGCAATGAGTAGTTTAGGATTTTTTTGTGTTAGGTTTTTTATTTTGGGGGGTTTGGTGGGTGGGAGGTTTATGGGGAACTTAGTTTTTTTTAAGGGTAAAAGAGCTGTTTAACTTAGGGCAATTAGGGGGTGTTTTTATTTTGGGGATGCTTTTTTATTTTCATAGGAATTAAGTTTAATTTTTTAATATTTGATAATTTTATTGATATTATTTTATGTAATGTAAAAAAAAAAAATATTTTCTGAAATTTTAGCTTAATTTAAACTTAGTTTTTTTTTATTTTTAAAGTAATGTTAGGTTTTTATATTTTAATTGTTATTTAGGATTATTTCAATTTATGTAATGGGATTAATTTGAGAGGTTAGGTTAGGGGTCTTAGTGATTAATTATTTGCGTTGTGGGGTTTGGCGGTTTAGGGGTTAATAGATTTATTAGGTTAATTGCGATGTGGGTTATTGGCGATTTAGGGGTTAATAGATGTATTAGGTTAATTGTGATGTGGGTTATTGGCTGATTAGGGGTTAATAGTTTAAATAGCTAGATTGCGTTGTGGGGGGATGGCGGTTTAGGGAACAAAGGGACACTGAACCCAAATTTTTTCTTTCATGATTCAGATAGAGCATGCAATTTTAAGCAACTTTCTAATTTACTCCTATTATCAAATTTTCTTTGTTCTTTATTTTAAAAAGAAGGCATCTAAGCCTTTTTCTTGGTTCAGACTCTGGACAGCACTTTTTTATTGGTGGATGAATTTATCAATCAATCAGCAAGGATAACCCAGGTTGTTCACCAAAAATGGGCCGGCATCTAAACTTACATTCTTGCATTTCAAATAAAGATACCAAGAGAATAAAGAAAATTTGATAATAGGAGTAAATTAGAAAGTTGCTTAAAATTGCATGCTCTATCTAAATCACAAAAGAAAAAATTTGGGTTCAGTGTCCCTTTAATAACTTTCAGGTAGATTACAAGTTATGCGCACTATAGGGAATTTAACAAATGCAACAAAAGTTGCGTTATTTAACCCTCTATAGCCCAGCCATTACAAGTTTTAAAACAGCCAGCTTGTGCGTTGCGTTGAGCTCCATACTGCACAAAATACAAGCACTGATTTGACGTGCTCATGCACGCTTTCCCCATAGACATCAATGGGGAGAAGGTGCCAGAAAAAACCCTAACACCTGCTCTGTAACGCAGCCCCATTAATGTATATGGGGAAAAAAAAAAGATAAGTTTAAACCTAACACCCTAACATAAACCTCACGTCTAAACACCCCTAATCTGCAGCCCCCAACATCGCCGGCACCTGCATAATGTTATTAACCCCTAATCTGCCACTCATAATATCGCACCAACTAAATAAAGCTATTAACCACTAATCTGCCGCTCCCAATATCTCCACTACTATACTAAAGTTATTAACACCTATTCCGCTGCACCCCAACATTGCCCACACTATAATAAAGATATTAACCAATATTCCGCCGCCCTCAACATTGCCGCCACTAAATAAAGTTATTAACCTCTAAACCTCTGGCCTCCCACATCACTACCACTAAATAAACCTATTAACCCCTAAACCGCCAGCCCCCCACAACGCAAAAACCTAAATTAAACTATTAACCCCTAAACCTAATCCTAAACCTAACAGAAATCTAACCCTAACATAACCCTTACCCTAAACTTAACACCCCCTAACTTTAACATAATTAAAATAGAGCTAAATTAAAGTTACAATTATTAACTAAATAATACCTATTTAAAACTAAATACATACTTACCTGTGAAATAAAACCTAAGCTAGCTACAATATAACTGATAGTTATATTGTAGCTAACTAGCGGCTAGATTATGAGTCTAGCGTTATGAGTAAAAAAGTAGTGTTAAGCCTGGTATTACGAGTCTTGCAGATTTAGGGGCACCGCACACTTTTTTGGCCTTACCGCAAATCAACTTCCGCAATTTGCGTATAGTCTATTTTCAATGGAACTTCCATAGCGCCGGTATTACGAGCTTGTCCTGGGAGGCCAAAAAGTGAGCGGTACACCCTATCCCATCAAGATTCGTACCACATTTTAAAGTCAGTAGTTATGAGTTTTACACTACAAAGCCGTAGCATAAAACTCATAACTAAAGTGCTAAAAATACACTAACACCCATAAACTACCTATTAACCCCTAAACTGAGGCCCTAACACATCGCAAACACTAAAATAAAATTATTAACCCCTAATCTGCCGCTCCTGGCATCGCCGCTACTATAATAAACATATTAACCCGTAAACCGCAGCACTCCCGCCTCACAAACATTAGTTAAATATTATTAACCCCTAATCTGCCATCCCTAACATCGTCGTCACCTACCTAAATTTATTAACTCCTAATCTGCCGCCCCCAACGTCTCCGCCACTATATTAAATATATTAACCCCTAAATCTAAGTCTAACCCTAACCCTAACACCTCCTAATTTAAATATAATTCAAATAAATCTAAATAAAACCTACTATCATTAACTAAATAATTCCTATTTAAAATTAAGTACTTACCTGTAAAATAAACCCTAAGCTAGCTACAATATAACAAATAGTTACATTGTAGCTAGCTTAGGTTTTATTTTTATTTTACAGGCAAGTTTGTATTTATTTTAACTAGGTAGAATAATTATAACTATTTAATAACTACCTAGCTAAAATAAAAAGAAATTGACCTGTAAAATAAAACCTAACCTGTCTTACACTTACACCTAACCTAACTTCTACCATAGAATTGTTATTGTTTTAAAAGATAGATAATCATTTTATTACCCATTCCCCAGTTTTGCATAACCAACACAGTTATATTAATATACTTTTTACCTCTGTGATTACCTTGTATCTAGGAACCTTCTTCCAGCCCCCTGATCACATGACTGTGACTGTTTATTATCTATTGTCTTGCATTTAGCATTGTTTTGTGGTCATTCCCTTGATCTGATTCCCTTGATGGTCATTCCCTTGATCTGATTTTCACCTATCGATGCACTCTTTCAAATTTAACAAACTCCCCTTTTACTCTCTCTGACCATCATCTCCTAACTTGAAACCTTCACTTCCCTACCTACAACTCCCCCTCCCTCTACCCCTCACACTAAACTTCACAGAAGCACTAAGTCACTAGATCTGCATCAGCTTGCTAGCTCTCTCAAACCTCTCCTCTCATCCATCACCTCCTTTTCCAGCCCTGACCAATCTATCTGCCAGTATAATTCCACCCTTACATCGGTCATTGACACTCAGGCCCCTCCAACCTTAGCTCAAAAACCACACTCTCATCCTCAGCCCTGGCATACTCCTCTGACACGATACCTACACAGATGCTCCCGTACTGCTGAGTGACATTGGAGGAAATCTCGGAGCTCAGCTGACTTTCTTCACTACAAGTTCATCCTGAACTCCTACTATTCTGCCCTTAATCTTTATAAGCAACAATATTTTTCTAATCTCATCTCTACTCTTTCCTCTAAAACTAAACGTCTGTTCAACACGTTCAACACTCTTCTCCACCCACCCCCACCTCCTAACACAACCTCTTTCTCAGCTCAAGATTTTGCAAGCCACTTCAACAACAAAATTTACTCCATCAGAAGTGAAATCAGCTCTCAACATACTTCCAATCTCCCACACCCTCAAAAGCTCACGATCACCCAAAACCCAAGTATCCAAAAATGCAGCTCTTTTGCCCCTGTTAATGAGGATGAAGTTTCTGCCCTTATACTGTCCTCCCACCTCACTACCTGTCCCCTCGACCCCATCCCCTCACAGCTACTCCCCTCCCTCTCTTCTACCCTCACCCCCATACTCACACACATTTTCAACCTCTCCCTCAGCACGGGTATATTTCCCTCATCTCTAAAACATGCACTGGTCACACCTATCCTCAAAAAACCTTCCCTTGATCCAACCTCCCCTTCCAATTACCGCCCTATTTCCCTACTTCCTCTTGCCTCAAAGCTGCTCGAAAAGCTAGTTTACGCATTTTTTTCACATTTCCTTACACAAAACTCTCTTCTTGACCCACTGCAATCTGGATTTCATTCCCATCACTTTACAGAGACAGCAATTGTCAAGGTTACCAATGACCTACTTACAGCAAAATCCAAAGGCCACTTCTCTCTGCTTATCCTCCTTGACCTGTCTGCAGCCTTTGACACTGTTGACCACCCTCTTCTGCTCTAAACCCTCCAATCCTTCGGCATCTGTGACACAGCTCTCTCGTGGTTCTCTTCACATCTGACTAACTGTACATTTAGTGTAGCCTTCTCCTGAGCATCCTGTGCCCCGTTACCACTTTCTGTTGGGGTACCTCAAGGCTCTGTCCTTGGTCCCCTTCTCTTCTCAATCTACACATCGTCACTAGGTTCCTTAATAAAGTCCCATGGGTTCCAATACCATTTGTATGCTGATGACACCCAAATCTACCTCTCTGCACCAGACCTACCTCCTTCCTTACTAACCCGTGTCACTAACTGTCTTTCTCACGTCTCATCTTGGATGTCCTCTCACTACCTTAAGCTAAATCTCTCCAAAACTGAACTCCTTATTTTTCCCCCTTCTTCCAATGTCCCCACCCCCAAAACTTCTATAACTGTTGATAATTCATTCATTACCCCTACCCTGCTCGCCCGATGTCTTGGGGTCACACTTGACTCAGATCTTTCCTTCACACCTCACATCCAGTCCTTAGCTAAAGCCTGCCGCTTCCACCTTAAAAACATTGCAAAAATTAGACATTTCCTTACACAAGATACAACCAAGATTTTAATCCACTCTCTCATCCTTTCCCACCTCGACTATTGCAATTCCGTCCTCTCTGGTCTACCTAGCTGCTGCATAGCTCCTTTACAATCCATTATGAATGCCTCTGCCAGGCTCATCTTCCTTACTCGTCGCTCTTCATCTGCTGCACCTCTCTGCCAATCCCTTCACTGGCTTCCAATCCCTTCACTGCACTGCTCCCCCCTACATCTCAGAACTTGTCTCTAGATACTCTCCCTCCCGTCCCCTTCGATCAGCTCAGGATCTCCTCCTCTCCTCCTCTCTTGTTACTTCCTCACATTCACGTTTACAGGACTTCTCCCCATCTTGTGGATTTCCCTGCCTCGCTCCATAAGACTCTCCCCTAGTTTTAACAGCTTCAAGCACTCCCTAAAAACTCTACTATACAGGGATGCATACAACCAACACTAACCTTTCCTAACGCCATTGCTTTCCCCTTGAACCCCTTAGATTGTAAGCCTATGGGCCCAGCTGTTTACAGATCGCTTCATAATAGCCGACTACAACAGTGTAATTCTCGGCAGGGCCCTCTACCCACTTGACCCCTACAAATGCTATCCTGTACATTGTCTATATTTGGCGCTCTACAAATACCTGATAATAATAATAATAAATCTTAAATAACCCCCTGTGCCTGAACACAGTGTTATCTATATGGCCTATGTGTACTTTCTGTCTCTTTGTGTTGAAAAGAGATTTAAAAAGCATGTGATAAGAGGCAGCACTCAAAGGCTTAGAAATTAGCATATGAGCCTACCTATGTTTAGTTTAAACTAAGAATATTAAGAGAAAAAAGCAAATTTGATGATAAAAGTAAATTGGAAAGTTGATTAAAATAAAAGTCCTATCTGAATAATGAAAGTTTCATTTATACTAGACTGTCCCTTTAAATACAATTAACTAAATTCAATAAAACTAGCTAAATTACAAAAAAACAAACACTAAATTACAGAAAATAAAAAACAAATTACTAGATCTTTAAACTAATTACACCTAATCTAATAGCCCTATAAAAATAAAAAAAGCCCACCCAAAATAATAAAACCCCCTAGCCTAAACTACCAATAGCCCTTAAAAGGGCTTTTTGCGGGGCATTACAAATTACAAACAATCCCCCCAACAGTAAAACCCACTACCCACACAACCAACCCCCCAAATAAAACCCTAACTAAAAAAAAACTAAGCTCCCCATTGCCCTGAAAAGGGCTTTTGGATGGGCTTTGCCCTTAAAAAGGCATTTAGCTCTATTGCAGCCCAAACCCCTAATCTAAAAATAAAACCCACCCAATACACCCTTAAAAAATCCTAACACTAACCACCGAAGATCCACTTACAGTTTTGAAGAGCCGACATCCATCCTCAATGAAGCCGGGAGAAGTCTTCATCCAAGCGGCAAGATGTCTTCAACGAAGCCGGCAGAAGTGGTCCTCCAGATGGGCAGAAGGATTTTTTCAACCTTATTTCCAATTGACTGATAGATATCTATCAGCCAATCGCAATCTAAGGGACTCCATCTTGGATGACGTCATTTAATGGAACCTTCATTCCAGAAGAAGCCATCGATTGAAGAGGTTGCTCCATGCCGGATGTCTTGAAGATGGAGCCGCTCCGCGTCGGAAGGATGAAGATAGAAGATGCCGTCTGGGTAAAGACTTCTGCCCGTCTGGAGGACCACTTCTGCTGGCTTCGTTAAGGACATCTTGCCGCTTGGATGAAGACTTCATAGAGGATGGATGTCAGTTCTTCAAAACTGTAAGTGGATCTTCGGGGGTTAGTGTCAGGATTTTTTAAGGGTGTATTGGGTGGGTTTTATTTTTAGATTAGGGGTTTGGGATGCAATAGAGCTAAATGCCCTTTTAAGGGCAATGCCCATCCAAATGCCCTTTTCAGGGCAATGGGGAGCTTAGGTTTTTTTAGATATGGTTTTATTTGGGGGGTTGGTTGTGTAGGTGGTGGGTTTTACTGTTGGAGGGGTTGTTTGTAAAAAAAATATACAGGTAAAAGAGCTGATTTTTGGGGGACAAAGCCCCACAAAAGGCCCTTTTAAGGGCTATTGGTTGTTTAGTTTAGGCTAGGGGTTTTTATTATTTTGGGTGGGCTTTTTTATTTTGATAGGGCTGTTGGATTAGGTGTAATTAGTTTAAAGATCTTGTAATTTGTTTTTTATTTTCTGTAATTTAGTGGGGGGATTTTTGTAATTTATATAATTTTATTAAATTTAGTTAATTGCATTTAATTTAGGGAATTTATTTAATTGTAGGGTTCGGTTAGGTGTTAGTGTAAGATAGGTTAGGTTTTATTTTACAGGTCAATTTGTATTTATTTAAGCTAGGTAGTTATTAAATAGTTAGTAACTATTTAGTAACTATTCTACCTAGTTAAAATAAATACAAACTTGCCTGTAAAATAAAATAAAAAACTAAGGCCTAGATTTAGAGTTGGGCGGTAGCCGGCAAAACCAGCGTTAGAGGCTCCTAACGCTGGTTTTTACCGCCCTCTGGTATTTGGAGCCAGTCATTAAAGGGTCTAACGCTCACTTTCCAGCTACGACTTTTCCATACTGCAGATCCCCTTACATCAATTGCGTATCCTATCTTTTCAATGGGATCTTTCTAACGCTGGTATTTAGAGTCGTGGCTGAAGTGAGTGTTAGAAATCTAACGACAAACCTCCAGCTGCAGAAAAAAGTCAGTAGTTAAGAGCTTTCTGGGCTAACGCCGATTCATGAAGCTCTTAACTACTGTGCTCTAAAGTACACTAACACCCATAAACTACCTATGTACCCCTAAACCGAGGTCCCCCCACATCGCCGCCACTATATTTAAATTTTTTAACCCCTAATCTGCCGCTCAGTACACCGCCGCCAACTACGTTATCCCTATGTATCCCTAATCTGCTGCCCCTAACACCGCCGACCCCTATATTATATTTATTAACCCCTAATTTGCCCCCCACAACGTCGCCGCCAGCTACCTACAATAATTAACCCCTAATCTACCGACCGGAGCTCACAGCTAGTATAATAAATGTATTAACCCCTAATCCGCCTCACTCCCGCCTCAATAACCCTATAATAAATAGTATTAACCCCTAATCTGCCCTCCCTAACATCGCTGACAGCTAACTTCAAGTATTAACCCCTAATCTGCTGACCGGAGCTCACCGCTACTCTAATAAATGGATTAACCCCTAAAGCTAAGTCTAACCCTAACACTAACACCCCCCTAAGTTAAATATAATTTTTATCTAACGAAATAAATTGTCTTATTAAATAAATTATTCCTATTTAAATCTAAATACTTACCTGTAAAATAAATCCTAACATAGCTACAATATAAATTATAATTATATCTTAGCTAGTTTAGGATTAATATTTATTTTACAGGCAACTTTGTAATTATTTTAACCAGGTACAATAGCTATTAAATAGTTAATAACTATTTAGTAGCTACCTAGTTAAAATAATTACAAAATTACCTGTAAAATAAATCCTAACCTAAGTTACAATTAAACCTAACACTACACTATCAATAAATAAATTAAATAAACTACCTACAATTATCTACAATTAAACCTAACACTACACTATCAATAAATAAATTAAATACAATTCCTACAAATAAATACAATTAAATAAACTAACTAAAGTACAAAAAATAAAAAAGAACTAAGTTACAAAAAATGAAAAAATATTTACAAACATTAGAAAAAAAATACAATTTTAAACTAATTACACCTACTCTAAGCCCCCTAATAAAATAACAAAGACCCCCAAAATAAAAAAATGCCCTACCCTATTCTAAATTACAAAAGTTCAAAGCTCTTTTACCTTACCAGCCCTTAAAAGGGCCCTTTGCGGGGCATGCCCCAAAGAATTCAGCTCTTTTGCCTGTAAAAAAAAACATACAATACCCCCCCAACATTACAACCCACCACCCACATACCCCTAATCTAACCCAAACCCCCCTTAAATAAACCTAACACTAAGCCCCTGAAGATCTTCCTACCTTGTCTTCACCATGCCAGGTATCACCGATTGTTCCAGGCTCCGAAATCTTCATCCAAGCCCAAGCGGGGGCTAGACATCCATCATCCGGCTGAAGTCTTCTATCAAGCGACGGCTGAAGAAGTCCAGAAGAGGCTCCAAAGTCTTCATTCTCTCCGGGAAGAAGAGTAGATCCGGACCGGCAACCATCTTCTTCCAAGCGGCATCTTCTATCTTCATCCGATGACAACCGGCTCCATCTTGAAGACCTCCACCGCGGATCCATCCTCTTCTTCCGACGACTTCCCGACGAATGACGGTTCCTTTAAGGGACGTCATCCAAGATGGCGTCCCTCGAATTCCGATTGGCTGATAGGATTCTATCAGCCAATCGGAATTAAGGTAGGAAAATTCTGATTGGCTGATGGAATGATCGGAACAGCCTATAGAATGCGAGCTCAAAATTCTGATTGGCTGATGGAATGATCGGAACAGCCTATAGAATGCGAGCTCAATCTGATTGGCTGATTGAATCAGCCAATCGGATTGAACTTGATTCGGATTGGCTGATTCCATCAGCCAATCAGAAAATTCCTACCTTAATTCCGATTGGCTGATAGAATCCTATCAGCCAATCGGAATTCGAGGGACGCCATCTTTGATGACGTCCCTTAAAGGAACCGTCATTCGTCGGGAAGTCGTCGGAAGAAGAAGATGGGTCCGCGCTGGAGGTCTTCAAGATGGAGCCGGTCGTCATCGGATGAAGATAGAAGATGCCGCTTGGAAGAAGATGGTTGCCGGTCCGGATCTACTCTTCTTCCCGGATAGGATGAAGACTTTGGAGCCTCTTCTGGACTTCTTCAGCCGTCGCTTGATAGAAGACTTTAGCCGGATGATGGATGTCTAGCCCCCGCTTGGGCTTGGATGAAGATTTCGGCGCCTGGAACAATCGGTGATACCTGGCATGGTGAAGACAAGGTAGGAAGATCTTCAGGGGCTTAGTGTTAGGTTTATTTAAGGGGGGTTTGGGTTAGATTAGGGGTATGTGGGTGGTGGGTTGTAATGTTGGGGGGGGTATTGTATGTTTTTTTTTACAGGCAAAAGAGCTGAATTCTTTGGGGCATGCCCCGCAAAGGGCCCTTTTAAGGGCTGGTAAGGTAAAAGAGCTTTGAACTTTTGTAATTTAGAATATGGTAGGGCATTTTTTTATTTTGGGGGTCTTTGTTATTTTATTAGGGGGCTTAGAGTAGGTGTAATTAGTTTAACATTTTTGTAATATTTTTCTAATGTTTGTAAATATTTTTTCATTTTTTGTAACTTAGTTCTTTTTTATTTTTTGTACTTTAGTTAGTTTATTTAATTGTATTTATTTGTAGGAATTGTATTTAATTTATTTATTGATAGTGTAGTGTTAGGTTTAATTGTAGATAATTGTAGG
This sequence comes from Bombina bombina, assembly GCF_027579735.1. NCBI lineage: Eukaryota > Metazoa > Chordata > Amphibia > Anura > Bombinatoridae > Bombina > Bombina bombina. Next base: position 505,128,617 of record NC_069502.1, read on the forward strand.
TAGTTTATTTAATTTATTTATTGATAGTGTAGTGTTAGGTTTAATTGTAACTTAGGTTAGGATTTATTTTACAGGTAATTTTGTAATTATTTTAACTAGGTAGCTATTAAATAGTTATTAACTATTTAATAGCTATTGTACCTGGTTAAAATAAATTCCAAGTTGCCTGTAAAATAAATATTAATCCTAAAATAGCTACAATATAATTATAATTTATATTGTAGCTATATTAGGGTTTATTTTACAGGTAAGTATTTAGATTTAAATAGGAATAATTTATTTAATAAGAGTTAATTTATTTCGTTAGATAAAAATTATATTTAACTTAGGGGGGTGTTAGTGTTAGGGTTAGACTTAGCTTTAGGGGTTAATACATTTATTATAGTAGCGGTGAGCTCCGATCTGCAGATTAGGGGTTAATTATTGTAGGTAGCTGGCGGCGACATTGTGGGGAGCAGATTAGGGGTTAATAAATATAATATAGGGGTCGGCGGTGTTAGGGGCAGCAGATTAGGGGTACATAACTATAATGTATGTTGCGGCGGTGTAGGGAGCGGCAGATTAGGGGTTAATAATAATATGCAGGGGTCAGCGATAGCGGGGGCGGCAGATTAGGGGTTAATAAATGTAAGGTTAGGGGTATTTAGACTCGGGGTACATGTTAGAGTGTTAGGTGCAGACGTAGGAAGTGTTTCCCCATAGAAAACAATGGGGCTGCGTTAAGAGCTGAACGCTGCTTTTTTGCAGGTGTTAGGTTTTTTTTCAGCTCAAACTGCCCCATTGTTTTCTATGGGGATATCGTGCACAAGCACGTTTTTGAAGCTGGCCGTAAGCAGCGCTGGTATCTAGAGTTGCAGTGGCGTTAAATTATGCTCTACGTTCCCTTTTTGGAGCCTAACGCACTGAAAACCCAGCCATTCTGTGAACTCTAAATACCAGCGGTATTTTTAATAGGTGCGGGAGAAAAAAGCATGCGTAGCTAACGCACCCCTTTAGCTGCCAAACTCTAAATCTAGCCGTAAGCTAGATACAATGTAACTATTAGTTATATTGTAACTAGCTTAGGGTTTATTTTATAGGTAAGTATGTAGTTTTAAATAGGAATTATATACACCTAGATTACGAGTTTTTTCGGTGAGGTTGTGCGGTGCTAATGCTCAGTTTATGCTCACCGCTCACCTACAAATAACACTGGTATTACAGGTTTTTCCAACCCCGGTGTTAGCCTCTAAAAAGTGAGCAGAGAGCAAAATTTTGCTCCACATCTCACCTCAATTCCAGCGCTGCTTACGGTAGCGGTGAGCTGGCTGAACGTGCTCATGCAAGATTCCCCCATAGGAATCAATGGGGCAGAATCGGCTCAAAAAAAACCAAACACCTGCAAAAAAAGCAGCGTTCAGCTCCTAACGCAGCCCCATTGATTCCTATGGGGAAATACATTTTATGTTAACACCCTAACATGAACCCCGAGTCTAAACACCCCTAATATTACACTTATTAACCCCTAATCTGCCGCCCCTGACATCGTCGCCACATGCATTATATTATTAACCCCTAATCTGCCGCTCCGGACACCGCCGACACCTACATTATGCTTATGAACCCCTAATCTGCTGCCCCCAACATCATCGACACCTACATTTTAATTATTAACCCCTAATCTGCCCCCCCCAACGTCGCTGCAACTATATTACATTTATTAACCCCTAATCTGCCACCGCCAACGTCGCCATCACTATAATAAAGTTATTAACCCCTAAATCTAAGTCTAACCCTAAACCTAACGCTCCCCTAACTTAAATATAATTTAAATATAATGAAATAAAATTACTACAATTAACTAAATTATTCCTATTTAAAACTAAATACTTACCTATAAACCCTAAGCTAGCTACAATATAACTAATAGTTACATTGTAGCTAGCTTAGGGTTTATTTTTATTTTACAGGCAACTTTGTATTTATTTTACCTAGGTACAATAGTTATTAACTATTTAATAACTACCTAGCTAAAATAAATACAAATTTACCTGTAAAATAAACCCTTACCTAAGTTACAATTAAACCTAACACTACACTATAATTAAATAAATTACCTAAACTAACTACAATTAATTACAATTAAATTAAATAAAGTACGGAAAAAAACACTAAATTACAGAAAATAATAAAATAATTACAAGAATTTTAAACTAATTATACCTAATCTAATCCCCCTAATAAAATAAAAAAAAAAACCCAAAATAATAAAAATCCCTACCCTATACTAAATTACAAATAGCCCTTTAAAGGGCTTTTTGTGGGGCATTGCCCCAAAGTAATCAGCTCTTTTACCTGTAATAAAAAATTACAATACCCCCCCAACATTAAAACCCACCACCCACACACCCAACCCTACTCTAAAACCCACCCAATCCCCCCTTAATAAAACCTAACACTAACTCCTTGAAGATCTCCCTACCTTGAGACGTCTTCACCCAGCCGGGCACAAGTGGTCCTCCAGAGGGGCAGAAGTCTTCATCCGATCTGGGCAGAAGTGGATCTCCAGATGGGCAGAAGTCTTCATCCAGATGGCATCTTCTATCTTCAGCCATCCGGAGCAGAGCGGGTCCATCTTCAAGCCAGCTGACGCAGAGCATCCTCTTCTTCCGACGACCCCCGGTGAATGAAGGTTCCTTTAAATGACATCATCCAAGATGGTGTCCCTTGAATTCCGATTGGCTGATAGGATTCTATCAGCCAATCGGAATTAAGGTGGGAAAAATCCTATTGGCTGATGCAATCAGCCAATAGAATTGAGCTGGCATTCTATTGGCTGATTGGAACACTCAATAGAATGCAAGCTCAATCCTATTGGCTGATTGATTCAGCTAATAGGATTGAACTTCAATTCTATTGGCTGATTGGATAAGCCAATAGGATTTTTCCTACCTTAATTCCGATTGGCTGATAGAATCCTTAGGTCAAGGGACGCCATCTTGGATGACATCATTTAAAGGATGAATGAAGACTTCTGCCCATGTATGTGTATGAATAAAGTCTACCAATATTACATGTATGTATGTATTGGGAACTTGTAAAGCGCGGCTAAAGGGTCTCAAGGTGCTGCTCATTTTATCGACCTTGGAAGGATGAAAGGCTGAGTGGACCTCGCCAGAGATCGAACCTGCAACCCTTGGGTTGCTACAGAGATCAGCCACAGTGCCTTAGTATGCTGAGCTAAATGCTCTTTTAATGGCAATGCCCATACAAATGTCCTTTTCAGGGCAATGGGTTGCTTAGGTTTTTGTTAGTTAGGTTTTTTTATTTTGGGGGTTGGTTGGGTTGTGGGTTTTACTGTTGAGGGGTCTTTGTATTGTTTTACAGGTAAAAGAGCTGTTTAACTTAGGGCAATGCCCTACAAAAGGCCCTTTTAAGGGCTATTGGTAGTTTATTGTAGGCTAGGGTTTTTTATTTTGGGGGGCTTTTATTTTTATAGGGCTATAAGATTAGGTGTAATTCTTTTTATTTTTGATCATTTTGTATGTTATTTTTCATAATTTAGTGTTTGTTATTTTGTGTAATGTAGTCTTTTTTATTTTTTTTAATTAGATAGTTTGTAATTTTTAGAGTAGTGTTAGGATTTTTTTTAATGTGTATTTAAGTTTTCTTTAATTGGTAGTTTAATTTTAGCTTTATAGTTATATTAGTTTAATTGTTAGTTTAAACTTAGTTTTTTTAATTTGGCAGGTAAATTTTAATTTAATTTAAGATAGGGAAATTGTAATTTTAATATAAAGTTAGGGGACGTTAGATTTAGGGGTTACTAGTTTAAATTAGTTTATTGCAATGTGGGGGCTTTCAGTTTAGGGGTTAATAGGTTTATTTTGTATATTTTGTTGTGGGGGGCTTGCGGTTTAGGGGTTAATAGGTTTATTATAGTGGCGGCGGAAATGTTAATAACTTTAGGGGTTTAATAATATTTAAATAGTGTTTGCGATGCGGGAGGGCAGCAGTTTAGGGGTTAATAACTTTAGTATAGTGGCGGGGATGTCAGGGAGTGGCAGAATAGGGGTTAATAATTTTTAATAGTGGTGGCAATGTCGGGAGCAGCAGATTAGGGGTTAATAACTTTAATATAGTATTTGCAATGCAGGAGGGCCTCGCTTTAGGGGTTAATATGTAGCTTATGGGTGTTTAGTGCACTTTGTAACACTTTAGTTATGAGTTTTATGTAACAGTTTTGTAGCATAAAACTCATAACTACTGCTCTCAGATGGAGGTACCGATCTTGTCAGTATAGGCTGGAATGCAAGCTTTTTAGCCAGAATGCAAAACTTGTAATGGCAGCGCTATGGAAGTCCCATGAAAAAACATTATTTTTACGTGTGCGGGACTGATGTTGCGTTACAGGCTAAAAGTCTTGCGGTACAGCTATACTGACAAGACTTGTAATAGCTGCAGTGCTGTTTTAATGCTGAAATGACCATTTTTTCAGCGTTAATAGACAAACGCACAACTTGTAATCTACCTGTTTGATAGATACTTTGCGGTATGTGGGTTGTCGGATTAGGGGTTAATACATTAGTTATTGTGGTGGGGGGTTGCGGTTGAGAGGTAGATATTGCGCATGCGTTAGGTGTTTGATTTTATTCTAACAGCGAGTGATGAGTAAAATATACGGCGCCCCACTTGTAAACGGTGCCGTATATGAGATCGAGTGTAGTGTAAGGTCGGGTTACCATAGTAACCTATTAATGTTTTAGAAATTCGGTTTAGGGTGGAAGCGTTAACACAACGCTAACTTACACCTACACGAAAAGAGCAACCGCTTGCAAGGCGGAAACCTTTTCAATGGAAACCTGGTACTAAAATGGAGCCGTAAATTACTTTTAGCTGTCGGCCACTTCGGTAGCTTACAGCTCCATTTTTAATGGCTCAATGGAAGCGAGCTAAAATTTGTGGTAATTTAACAGCATAGCACTTGTAATATAGAGCAAAACATAAAGAACACCGCAATCTCACAATCGTGTTTTTGTTCCTCATGTTACTCATGCTAACGATATTGCTCCACTCGTTATCTGGTCCCATGTTTCTTCCTTTTCCCCTCCATTCTCAAAGCTACCATTCCCTTTCTATTCCCGACCCCTTATACTTAGGAGCCGCTTCTGTACAGTTCTCTGACATGGAGTGAAATCATCACACTGACCTGGGAAAACCACAATTAATTCTCTAAAAAGGGGGGGATATACCTGAAAATACTGTTGAATGGTGTGCTGCCTCCCATATGAATGAAGCCTTATGTGCAGAATCTCACAGGAAAGAGCAAGTTTAAAGGCAGCTCCCAGCACCAATAGCAACTTTGTTTTTAAGCATCTTTAAAGCAAATTATACTGTTTTAAGAGTACTTTACTTTATATTAATTTCTAGTTTTGCATATGTGTCATATTTTCCTTTAGTGCAATAAGTGAATTGTGTAGGTTGAGAAAATTCACAAGCTTACATTTTTGCAAGATAAAACAGTACAAAATGCAGGCATAAAATGCTTAGAGAATTCTATGAGACTTGTAAGAAAACTACAGACAAACCCTTGCACTTGTACAGCCTCCTCTGTAGGGATGTAAAATTTATTTTACAATAGAAAAATAAAGTTTGCCCCTGAATTTGTTTTACAAATTGTTAAAATTTCAACTTCATATTTTGAATTTATATTGTACATGAAATACATTTTTCCATATTATTAAAGAAAATTTTAATATGCACATTGATTATGATTTTAGCTCCTTACTTTAATTATGCTTTTTAAACTGCTAATTTTCTTGAGCAGTATATGCACTGTCTCTTAGTTTGTGCACTCAGGCTCCTCAACCATTCTTTTTTCATCTATTCCCATTGTTCTCTCACTCCTAGGGGCCTATTTATCAAGGTGTCAACCGAATATATGCTGGAATTCCGCATCGTAATTGTTGCGAGATTGATCCAACCTCGTTATCAAAGCCTCAAGATCGGCAAATGTTGAAATTTGTGATGTAACATACAATCCCGCAATCTCAATCCGATGCAGATCGAAGCTTACGTCATTACAGATGTTTTGACTACACATTCGGATATATTTGACACTTTTCCCCATTTATCAAACATTTAACAGGTTTGGTCGCAGCTATTCCAATGTAAACTAAATTAAGCTATTCACCCCTAAACCTAACCCCCTAACTTTATATTAAAATTACAACATCCCTATCTTAATAGAAATTAAAAGTAACCTGTAGAATTAAAATAAACAATTTTAAAACTATTAATTAACCTATCCTAACTATTATACTACAATTAAACTAAACTACCAATTAAATAAACTAAATTACATATTAAAAAAACCTAACCCTACTAAAATAATTTAAATATACAATTAAACCTTATTAAAAAGTACAAAATTACCAAACAAAAAAATGAAGTTACAAACCCCACCCACTAAATTATGAAAAATAACAAACCAAATCATCAAAAATATTTTTTACACCTAATCTAATAGCCCTATAAAAATAAAAAAGCCCCCCCCCCCCCAAAAAAAAAGACATTTAGCTCTTTTACTGCCCAGACCCTAAGCTAAAAATAAAACCCAACCAAAAAAAACTTAAAAAAACCTAGCACTAACCACCAACGATCCACTTACAGTTGTTGAAGTCCCGTTTGAAGGATCCAGCCAGCGAAATCATCATCTAGTCGGCAAGAAGTCTTCATCCAGAAGACCTCTTCTACCTTCATCAAGCCGGTGAAGTAATCATCCATGCGGCAAGGGAGGTGTCAATCATCCCGGTCGTATCGGATCTGGATGATTTTAGTCCGCCATCTAAAAGGTGTCAGAGAAGTTAAGTAGCAGTGGTCTTACGACGTCTTCTTAACTTCCATTTCTGGTGGACCAGAAATGATGGGCGTAGAAAGCAGCATCCACTGTTGGTTAAATCTACCCCTTTATGTCTCCAGTCATGCTAAAAAAAGTAATAACTCACAACTTTTAATTTGAGTAATGCATTGAAAGTATAGGTTGCACTAAACAGATTTCAGCCATGCTAAGCAAGGTAATTCTGTTTTGCCATGGATGTGTAATACCATATAGTACACTATTCTGAGTGTGGGGCGACAATATTAATAGTGCACCCTGCAAAATCAATAACGCTCCACTTGTGATTTAGGCCTGTATATGTATACATTATTGGAGAAATATAAAAAAAAAAAATTACAAGTTGAATGTAATTACGACCATCAGGTAAACAAGACTGAAGCTCTCACTTAAAGGGTTAGGGCTAAATAAAAAGTTGCATCAAACACAACATAAATACATTTAGCGCTGCAGAATCTGTTGGCGCTCTACAAATATACGATAATAATAATAATAGATTAAAATAAAGTGTTACGTCCACATATAAACTATGTAATAATGATTTACAAAAAAATTAAAAAACAAAGTTTTAAGGGTTTAAAAGTATATGACAAGGTATTTGAATGGAAAGGGCTTTAATGAATATGCAGTATATATATATATATATATATATATATTTACATGTCTAAATAGGTGTATGTATGTATGCATGTGTTCATATGTATATATGTGTATACATGTGTATCTATGTGTTTTTATGTGTAAATATTTACATATTTACACATAAAAACTCATACATACACAGGTATACACATATACATATGTATATATACATCAGTACCCTTTCCACTCAAATACATTAAAAATAATTGTATTTAATTGTAATATTTAATAATGTGTTTACTGTGTATTTATTGTAAATATTTTAGATTCCAATGTTCTTTACATAGGGAAAAATGTTCTTTGTATTTTTAAATGGATATTCCTACATATCTATCTGTATATACTTATACCTATGGGTAAAGATATATATTTTACAAAAAATACATCAGACATACATAGAAATATCTATTTAAAAATAAATAGAACATTTTCTTCTATGTAAAGAACATCGGGATGTATGCAAATATCATATTGGGTATAGCACACTTGGTTAAATGTGGTTAGGTTAGCGTGCAAGAGATAGATGTTAGTTGTTTTTTTTTTTAATTTGTGCTCTCCGTTAAAGTCTATGTAGAGAAAAAGTTAACATGGTTGTGATATTCAAAGTCCAACAGTTAGCACACGTTGGGTTTTGATCTTGTGCTTTTTACTTTCAACTTGTAATACGTGCGCTATCCTATGTGTGTAACAAGTTTACTTTCAGCAGTATTTGCACTTGAGCATGAGCCCTATATTGGTATGTTAAATATAATTAATAAAAAGTTTAGCATGACGAGTAAAGATGTGATTGCTAATTAATTTACGGTCCAACCCCATTTGTGTTCATCCTTTCGTGGACAAAATAGAGAGACTAAATTATCTCAAGGAAGGCTGTAGAATATTAAGAAGAAAAACTGTATTGGAGCTTTAAGAAATTTCTGTACATTTTGTAAATTTTGCATAATGCAGGTATCCTAGCTTTATTTTGGCTTTAGCTCAACTCTAGGCCACACATAAATCTGCAATGTGTGTTTCTTAATAAATTTAGCTTTGTTTGTGTCTCATTGTTTTCTACCCACAGGTTTAAGATCAGTGTCCGATAGATAAGGAATTAATAAATTCTTGGTTCTGACTGGGAAGACATAATATATATCTTTGATTTGTTTAAGAGCAATTCACCACATCTAGAAGATTAAATACAGAATATTAATGAATGGGACGGGAGGTAGAAATGCTAATCTGGAAAACACATACTAAAAATATTCTAACACCTGTATTGAACAAGTATTTTTTTTTGGACAGCACTTCAGGTTTTTTAACTAAATCTAACAAAATTATAACAAACATTTTTTTTTCAAATATATTCTGTATAATTTACTTTTTTTGGTGTTTTAATAATTTTTTCAGTTTGAAAACAAAAAATAAAAAGTTTGGTGTTTGTAATTTGAATACTTTGTGTTAAAGCTCTGTTACAATATCATATTAGTAGTAACATATATTTTTAAATATAGTTGTGCGTCATTGTATATCTAATATTCTACTGTACTCCAAACAAATTAAGACAATTGAAGACACAATTGCATTTCCTTAGTGGGACAAGCAATTATTTGTTCAATGATAGAGTGGAAAAGTATGCGGATCTAAGCAATATGCTACACATCAGACTACTGAGATAACTCTTTAACCCACACTAGTATTCCCAGTAAGACTTTATTTTCTCTTTTGACCGATTGTAGATGATCACACTTTAAAATTAAACAGCACAGAAGTATCTTCTTGTAGCAAACAGCTTTTCCATTTTCCTTTGATAAAGGGTTGGAAATGGGATAAAATAATTGATTTAGCCTCTGAGTGGGCAAAATGTCAATTAGACATCTTTCTAGTTTAATATATATCCTGCAGGGAGTTGATCCTCCTGAGGCATAAGGTAAAGGCCAGCAAACAAAATGAGTATGGATTGTATTATAGGACCAATAAGACTCCATTACGCTTTGGCTCAGAAAGACTTCATGACTTTCTGAGAATAAGGACACAAACGGACACTAATTTATAAAGATGATATCAACCTTCAATTACTTAACTGCAAATCCTTTGGAGAAATATATTACAAGACAGATGGAAATTTCTCAAATACAGTTACAGGCATTCTTTAAATATGTTACACATTTTTTTCTTTCTGTAGCAATGCAAAAATAAAGCAAGTTATCTGCATATCATTGCTAATGGCAAGGACTTTAGAGTTTATTTTTGCTTCCTAGAAATCTCTGCGGAGTATTAGAGAAATTCTTTATTTAAGATAATAAAAATACTAAAGTAGTTGTCTTACGACAGCATGATTTGTGGCAAGGATTTTCATACTCAAGAGATGCAGTAGTGTTGATCAAGCTTATTTTTTCTAGTCGCTAGCTCATTGTCAAAAGCAGTTACATAGCAGCTTTGTGTGCTTTCAGACACTTCCAAGAAATTAGTTCTGCATGGCTGCATTAAGCACTGCAGCTTAAAAAACACACACTTATTCTCCTACACATTTGTTTGAGATGGTAAACATGCAAATAATTAGAAATTAAACTATTTTTGCTGAACTGTCTGTTTTTTTAAAAAATATTTCCTTATTTTTAGATTTTTTTCTAATTATAAAAATGATTTAGGGTGATGTAAAAAAAAAAAAAACATAGCACCCCTGATAACTTGAGAAGTTTTTGTTAATAAAATCAAAATGTATCTTGTATTGAATGCATTAGAGAAGGACTTTGCTAAAGAGATTTAAGAGTAGTAGAGGATTTTTCATTTTTTTCTAGTAGAAATATTGCATTTTTATATGAAATTTGGGCAGAACATAGATTATGTTTTTGTTTCTAAAAATGTAGCTGTTTTTTCTTTGAAGATTCAAATTATGGGCTAGATTACAAGTGGTGTAGTAATTTGGTGCGCTAACAAAAAAACACAAGTTTCAGAACAAAACAGCTTCTTCAGGCAAAAGTCAGTATTTAGTGTGACCTCCCTTGGCACTAAGTACATCTTGAACTCTTTTGAGGAGACTGTTCTGAAGTTTTCTGAAATAATCTTCTGGTATATTATACCAGGCTTCTTTCAGCACTTCCCAAAGTTCTTCTTTAGATTTAGGTTGTCTTTTATTTCTTTCTCTGTCCAGGGGATTCCACACTGCCTCTATTATATTCAGGTCTGGACTCTGTACAGACCAGTCCATGACTGTCAGTGTTTTATCAGCTGTTTTTTCTCTCCAAATATGATTTCACTGCATTAGCAGTGTGCTTGGGACCGTTATAATGCTGAAAAATAAACCCATTCTCAACAGGAATAGCATGATGAATTAAAATCTGTCTGTACTGTCTGATCCCATCATACAGACAATATCGCCAACACCACTGGCATTAATGCAGCCCCAAACGAGGACAGACCCTCTACCATGTATCCCTGAAGGCCACAAGCACTCATATTTCCATCTCTCTTCAACTCTTCTTCTCACATATTGTCCTTGATTGAATCTTTGTGTGCTTTAGCATATCTTAGCGTGAGACTTTCAGTGCTAAACCTGAATTGCAATTTGCATATTGTGCTTTCCAAAGTTCTTTACATAGAAATAAAAGTAACATTTATATTTCTATAGATATATTTCTGTATATATCTGATTTTTATATATATCTATACCTATGTATCTATACAAATATATACAGATGTATAAAGAAATATATAATTAAATATAAATATTACATAAATTTCAATGTAAACAATATTGGAATGTGTAATATTAATAGCTCAGTTCAGGCTAGTGCGCGAGTATAGGTATTAGTTTTATCAGCTTGCGCACTCTATTGAAGTCTATTGGAAGAATAGCTCAATATCTGAAGTCCAACTCTTTGGGGCCGATTTATCATTTGTCATTTTTAGTGATCATGTCCGCCAGACATCGATAAATGCAGACAGCATACGTGGCATTTATCATTGCACAAGCAGTTCTGGTGAACTGCTTGTGCAATGCCACCCCCTGCAGATTCACGACCAATCGGCCGCTAGCAGGGGGTGTCAATTAACCCAATCGGGTGGATTGCTGTCCACCACCTCATAGGTGGTATACGAGTTAAGGAGCAGTGGTCTTAAGAAGGCTCACACAAAAACAGGGGTATCGATCCCTTTGTGTGCATCAGGTTTTCACTCATGTGCAAACTTTTTAGTTTCGATTTGTAATAAAATAATTTAATACAATATTCAAGATATATTTAAGTAAAATAAAAGTAAAAGCGATGTCAGGTTAGCGCGACTGAAGTCCTTGCGTAAAAGGGTTAGAGCTAAATAAAAAGTTGCACCAAATGTAAGTTAAAACATTATTTTTTAAAAAAAGTGTTACACTCATTTATACAATTTCTGATAAATATTTTTAATTTATATTAATAGTTTTAAGGGTTAAAAAGGTATATGGTATATGACAAGGTGTTGGAATGGAAAAGGCTATAATGTATATACTTATGTATACATGTGTATTTATAGGTTTATATGTGTATATATGTATATAAATACATGTATACAACTATAAGCACATATATACAAATGTATACACATATATACATATGTGTATATACTTTGAAATCCTTTCCGCTCAAAACATAAAAACAGGAAAAATCATTTGTATTGAATATTAATATGAATTATGTTTTTACTGGGTTTTTACTGTAAATATTTTACATTCCAATGTTCTTCATTTGGAAGAAAATGTTTGCATTTCTAAATAGTTTTCTCTCTCTCTCTCTCTCTCTCTCTCTCTCTCTCTATATATATATATATATATATATATATATATATATATATACACAGTATATATAAAAATATTTTTTTTTATAATTAAAAATGATCATCTTATCCTATGTGAAGAATATTGGAATGTAAAATATTTATTACTAACTTCGGGCTAGTGCTGTGGGTCTAACTCGGTGGCGGGTTAGTGTGTGAATGATGTGTTGCTCTCTATTGAAGTCCATGGGGAGAAGAAATTAACGTGGAAGTGATATCTGAAATCCTGAAGTTAGTGCGCATTGGCTTTTACTTATGTGCAAACAATTTACTTTCAACTTTTAATACGCATGCTAACCTGCGCACGTTAACCTGTTTATGCATTAGTGAAAGAGCTAAATAGTGCACTACTTGTAATCAGACCCTCAATATAATTAGACAATAAAACATTTAAAAATAGTATTATTTTTTTTAACCAGAAGCAAAAACATCCTTATATGTATATTTGAAATAAGTTAATGTATATTATTAAAGGGACAGTCTACACTAGAATTGTTATTGTTTAAAAAGATAGATAATCCATGTATTACCAATCCCCAGTTTTGCATAACCAACACAGTAATATTAATATCATTTTTACTTCGGGGATTACCTTGTATCTAAGCCTCTGCAGACTGCCCCCGTATGTCAGTTCTTTTAACAGACTTGCATTTTAGCCAATCAGTGCTGACTCCTAAGTAGCTCCATGTGCGTGAGCACAATGTTATCTATATGGCCCACATGAACTAATACCCTCTAGCATTCAGATAAGAGGCAGCCTTAAAGGGCTTAGAAATTAGCATATGAGCCTATCTAGGTTTAACTTTCAACTAAGAATACCAAGATAACAAAGCACATTTGATGATTAAAGTAAATTGGAAAGTTGTTTAAAACTACATGCAGTCTCTGAATCATACAATTTTAATTTTGACTAGACTGTCCCTTTAAGTGATCTTGGTAAAGATATGTTAAATAGAGTTGAATTGCATAACCAACAAATGCATAATAAAAATGCAATGCAATAGCAACAGATTTTTTTTTTGACAAATTTAAAAATGTCTTCTGTAGCCTTACCCATGTATCAAATACTGTGTATATACATTGTAAGCTCTTGCACATGCTCAGTAGGATATATTGCCTCAGAAAGTGAATATAGAAAAAGACTTTACACAATTAAATAATGTTAATTACATGATTATCTGAATCATGTGTGTTTCATTTTACCTTTAGTGTCCCTTTATTAGAAACTTAAATAAAAATCGGCTAGATTACAAGTTTGGTGTTAGCCATAAAAGCAGTGTTAAGGGATCCTAACGCTGCTTTTTAACGCCCGCTGGTATTACAAGTTTGGCAGGTACAGGTTTACCGCTCACTTTTCTTCCGTGACTTTTCCATACCGCAAATCCCCTTACGTCAATTGCATATCTTATCTTTTTAATGGGATTTTCCTAACGCTGGTATTACAAGTCTTGGAAAAAGTGAGCGGTACTGCCTCTACCTCCAAGACTCCTACCGCATATAAAAGTCAGTAGTTAAGAATTTTATGGGCTAACGCCGGAACATAAAGCTCTTAACTAAAGTGCTAAAAAGTACACTAACACCCATAAACTACCTATAAACCCCTAAACCGAGGCCCCCCCCCCACATCGCAAACACTATAATAACATTATTTAACCCCTAATCTGCCGACCGGACATCGCCGTCACCTACATTATACGTTTAAACCCCTAATCTGCTGCCCCTAACATCATCGACACCTACATTATATTTATTAACCCCTAATCTGCCAACCCCAACGTCGCTGCCACCTAACTACAATTATTAACCCCTAATCTGCCAACCGGACATCGCCACCACTATAATAAATGTATTAACCCCTAAACCGTCGCACTCCCGCCTCGCAAACACTATAATATTTGTTATTAACCCCTAATCTTCCGTCCCTAACATTGCCGCCACCTACCTACAATTATTAACCCCTAATCTGCCGCCCCCAACGTCGCCGCTACTATATTAAATGTATTAACCCCTAAACCTAAGTCAAACCCTAACCCCCTAACTTAAATCTATTTTTAATAAATCTAACTAAAATTACTATAATTAAATAAATTTTTCCTATTTAAAACTAAATACTTACCTGTAAAATAAACCCTAATATAGCTACAATATAACTAATAGTTACATTGTAGCTATTTTAGGATTTATTTTTATTTTACAGGCAACTTTGTATTTATTTTAACTAGGCACAATGGTTATTAAATAGTTATTAACTATTTAATAACTACCTAGCTAAAATAAATACAGAAGTACCTGTAAAATAAACCCTAACCTAAGTTACAATTATACCTAACACTACTCTATAATTAAATTAATTACCTAAACTACCTACAATTAAATACAATTAAATTAAACAAACTAAATTATGAAAAAAAAACACTAAATTACAGAAAATAAAAAAGAAATTACAATATTTTAAACTAATTACACCTAATCTAATCCCCCTAATAAATAAAAAAAGCCCCCCAAAATAATAAAATTCCCTACCATACACTAAATTACAAATAGCCCTTAAAAGGGCCTTTTGCGGGGCATTGCCCCAAAGTAATCAGCTCTTTTACCTGTAAAAAAAATAAATACAATACCCCCCCACATTACAACCCACCACCCACACACCCCTACTCTAAAACCCACCTAATTCCCCCTTAAAAAAAACTTAATACTACCCCATTGAAGATCACCCTACCTTGAGCCGTCTTCACCCAGCCGGGCACCAGTGGTCATCTGATGGGGCAGAAGAGGACATCCAGATCAGCAGAAGTCTTCATCCTATCCAGGCAGAAGAGGACATCCGGACTGGCAGACATCTTCATCCAAGCGGCATCTTCTCTCTTCATAGAATAGAATTCTATTGGCTGATCCAATCAGCCAATCAGATTGAACTAAAAATAGATTTAAGTTAGGGGGTGTTAGGGTTAGGGTTAGACTTAGGTTTAGGGGTTAATACATTTAATATAGTAGCGGCGATGTTGGGGGCGGAAGATTAGGGGTTAATATTTGTAGTTAGGTGGCAGCGATGTTGGGGGCAGCAGATTAGGGGTTAATAAATATAATGTAGGTGTCGTCGATATTAGGGGCAGCAGATTAGGGGTTCATAGGTATAATGTAGGTGGCGGCGGTGTCCGGAGTGGCAGATTAGGGGTTAATAATATAATGCAGGTGGCGAGAATGTCGGGGGTGGCAGATTAGGGGTTAATAAGTGTAAGGTTAGGGGTGTTTAGACTCAGGGTTCATGTTAGGGTGTTAGGTGTAGACTTAGAAAGTATTTTCCCATAGGAAACAATGGGGCTGCGTTAGGAGCTGAACGCTGCTTTTTTGCAGGTGTTAGGTTTTTTTTCAGCCGTCTCAGCCCCATTGTTTCCTATTGGGAAATCGTACACAAGCACGTTTTGCCAGCTTACTGCTACCGTAAGCAACGATGGTATTACAGTGAGAAGTGACGCTAAATTTGCTCAACACTCACTTTTCTGAGGCTAACGCAGCTATTCAGAAAACTTGTAATACCAGCGTTGTTTAAAGTGAGCGCTGGAAAAAAAAGGCTCGTTAGCAACGCAAGTTTTTACCGACAAAACTTGTAATCTAGCCGATTATTTTTTAAATATATATGCACTCTATGTGAAGTGTTTAACATTACATATTCTTTAAGAAAAACAAAAATGAAAAAGTCACCTTCCTTCCATTAGCCGTGCTTATATAGTACAAACAAGACTTGCATGACACATCACTTGGTTTTTAGAATCAGGTCTTTCATTTATTTTATTTCTTGGAAAGAGGACAGATTCAAGTTGTAGATGTTACCTGCTAGAAGCCTCTTAGTTGAGAAATCTCTTGACAGGCACTGTAACTCTTACTGTCACTAGTTCCTATGTGGATAAATGCATTTCTTTTTATCTTTGTTTTGTGTCCTCGTAAATATGCAGAAATAAAAGTGATACATATGCTTCTCTTTCAAACGTTTTTATTTTATATGTCTCCTTTGTCATTTTTCTCATTTGAAGCATATAGTGCATGCTGTTACTAGTTGTAGCTCAGGGGCAGGGTACTCTCTTTTAATAAAAAAAGAATGCCTTGTGTTTGTAAAACCCACTCACATGCATACAATTCTGGCACTATTGATAATAATCCATCAAATACAATGTGCAGAGCTGAGCCTGAGATGCATAAGGGTCAGATAACAGGAAGGGAGCTGATGCCCCAGGAAGTCATTAGCTCTAGTGCAGTCAGGAAGAGCTCAGCAGACAGAAAGCAGCTCAGGTGTCAGGGCCCAGATATAATAAAGAAGTTTATTTAAAAGAACCTTGTGGATCATTTCAGTACATCACACAGCTGAAAACACATGGTACCAGAAGTGATCTTGCAGAGGGATGCAGCACTCTTAAAATTGCAAAGCTTCTGAAGCGTGATCATCGAACAATCAAGCGTTTCATTCAAAATAGTCAACAGGGTCGCAAGAAGCGTGTGGAAAAACCAAGGCGCAAAATAACTGCCCATGAACTGAGAAAAGTCAAGCGTGCAGCTGCCAAGATGCCACTTGCCACCAGTTTGGCCATATTTCAGAGCTGCAACATCACTGGAGTGCCCAAAAGCACAGGGTGTGCAATACTCAGAGACATGGACAAGGTAAGAAAGGCTGAAAGACGACCACCACTGAACAAGACACACAAGCTTAAACATCAAGACTGGGCCAAGAAATATCTCAAGACTGATTTTTCTAAGGTTTTATGGACTGATAAAATGAGAGTGAGTCTTGATGGGCCAGATGGATGGGCCCGTGGCTGGATTGGTAAAGGGCAGAGAGCTCCAGTCCGACTCAGACGCCAGCAAGGTGGAGGTGGAGTACTGGTTTGGGCTGGTATCATCAAAGATGAGCTTGTGGGGCCTTTTCGGGTTGAGGATGGAGTCAAGCTCAACTCCCAGTCCTACTGCCAGTTTCTGGAAGACACCTTCTTCAAGCAGTGGTACAGGAAGAAGTCTGCATCCTTCAAGAAAAACATGATTTTTATGCAGGACAATGCTCCATCACATGCGTCCAAGTACTCCACAGCGTGGCTGGCAAGAAAGGGTATAAAAGAAGAAAATCTAATGACATGGCCTCCTTGTTCACCTGATCTGAACCCCATTGAGAAACTGTGGCCCATCATCAAATGTGAGATTTACAAGGAGGGAAAACAGTACACCTCTCTGAACAGTGTCTGGGAGGCTGTGGTTGCTGCTGCACGCAATGTTGATGGTGAACAGATCAAAACACTGACAGAATCCATGGATGGCAGGCTTTTGAGTGTCCTTGCAAAGAAAGGTGGCTATATTGGTCACTGATTTGTTTTTGTTTTGTTTTTGAATGTCAGAAATGTATATTTGTGAATGTTGAGATGTTATATTGGTTTCACTGGTAAAAATAAATAATTGAAATGGGTATATATTTGATTTTTGTTAAGTTGCCTAATAATTATGCACAGTAATAGTCACCTGCACACACAGATATCCCCCTAAAATAGCTAAAACTAAAAACAAACTAAAAACTACTTCCAAAAATATTCAGCTTTGATATTAATGAGTTTTTTGGGTTCATTGAGAACATGGTTTTTGTTCAATAATAAAATTAATCCTCAAAAATACAACTTGCCTAATAATTCTGCACTCCCTGTGCAATGTAATTCAAGACGCTGACCTATACGTCTAAAATACATATCCAAAAATGACTGATTACACGTTACTAATGAATACTAAGTTACTAATGTTCATACAATGTTCAAATGTTTTAGAAATTGATGCTAATGTCTATGAAAACAAAACATGCAACTTTGTTTCAGATATCCGTGTGCAATTGCAAAGTGTGGAGCTCTTAAGCACAATCTTCAGCAGTAATGCCCAATAAAAGTACCTGGATTTCCTGGTCGTTGGTAGTACCTTTTTTTGGAGAGTATTCACAGTGCACTGTAGTTTTTTAGGACTCTTATCCTCAAAGAAATAGCCAGTAATGACCTTAAGTGCGTGGTCTGTCCATCTTTCCTGTATACATGGTGTGTTGGAATAGTGATCCTTTTTATATGATCTCCGGATGATGTTATTGCTTGTCAGCCTTAAGTCTGTATCCGGCTAGTCTCCGATCCTTCCTTGGGTGCTCTTACATTCAGCCCCTGTCAGTCACCAGCTATCCTCCAATCTTTCCTTTGAGTGCTCTTATGTTCAGCCTCCATTACTATGATGAAATGCTCACTTAGTCTCCGGTCCTGCCGGGTTAAGGTATACTCTGCTCTCTTCATGATCCTGTGTGTCGGGTGATCAGGTTTCTATGCGTTTCAGCTTGGAAGCCTTTTTCAAGACTTGGACGCGTTTGTCTGATATTATATTTTTTATATGTACACATTTTTTAACAATAACCCGTATCTTTACTTCTATCAGTGGGAATTAGCATTTGTTGCCCCACCTACAACCTAGTCACTATTCTCTCATAACTGTTTCCTGGGGAAGAAACATTTTTTAGGTGTGCATTATTCCCTGCTACAATAGATATTATACATACCACCTCTTCTTTTTGCTTTTAACTGTTGCTGGGGCAGAAGCATTGGACATATATAACAGTTTTCAATTATCTGAAGCTGATGGTGAGAATTATGAGATGGTTATGGAAAGATTTGCTGCATATTGCACACCAAAGAAAAATGAGACATGAACGTTTTGTGTTTAACTCCAAGGTGCAGCTACCACATGAGACAGTGGAGGAGTTTGTCACTGACCTCAGATTAAAAAGCAAGTCTTGTAACTATGGTCCTCTGCAAGAATCTTTAATCAGAGATAGGTTTGTGATAGACGGCAATAGTAATAAAACACTTGAGAGGCTTCTAACGGATTGTGATTTGACTCTGCAGAAGGCTGTGTCCATTTGTCAGTCTGCAGAGCAAACAAAAAACAATTAGGTGTCTTATGCAAGCAACATAGCCAGGAAATGGATAATGATGTAAGAACACACAGACCTTCAAGAGGAAAGTCCACTCCATACCTGTCAGAGAGGATACATAAGAATAAAGTGGATATACAAGATGCAGAGCCCAAAGATATGTCATGTGGGAAATGTGGAAAAATTCATGAGTTTCACAAATGTCCAGCCTATGGGCAGAAATGTAGGATCTTCAAAAAATATAATCACTTTGCCACACAGTGTAAGCAAGCTAGACAACGACATGCTGTTAAAACATATACCTCTAGCAGTAGTGATGATGATCTTTATGTGGACATGGTCAAACAAGTACCTACAAAAGATAAGGAATGGATTGTAGAGGTGGAAGCACATGGTGCACTGATACCATTTAAAGTAGATACTGGAGCAGATCCCAATGTTATTCTAGAGGCTCTATGGAAAAAAGTACAACCTAGACCTAAACTTCAGAAACAAACTAAAGTACTAAAAGCATAAAATGGACTTTACATTCCAACTGTGGGTAAATGCATACTCACCCTAAAGCATAACTCCACAGTCACAAAACACCTGTTTGTTGTGGTTCCTGGAGAAAAGGTCCCTTTAATTAGATTATAATCTATACAACAACTAGGGCTGCTCAACAAACTTTTTCAGATTACAGAACAGAAGTACAAGGGCATCAATACCTTACTTGAAAAGTACAATGATGTTTTCAGTGGACTTAGTAAATTCCCCATTAAATATAAAGCCAGGAACATTGCCAGTGATTCATGCTCCCCGCAAAGTACCTGTAGCCCTACGAGAAAAACTTAAAAAAGAACTACAGCGTGTCCTAGAACAGGTACATGAACCAACTGAATGGGTTCATTCTTTGGTTATTGTGGTGAAAAAGGATGGTTCCCTCAGATTGTGTCTGGACCCCAAAGAGTTAAATGCCAGAATTAAAAGGGAACACTATCAAATACCAACACAAAATAAAATCCTATGGGAGATGGCTGGTGCCCATCTGTTTACAGTTCTCAATGCCTCTAATGGGATTTTGGCAGGTACCGCTGGAGAAAGGAAGCAGGCGTCTACACCCTTTGGAAGGCACTGTTTCAAGTGTATTCCATTTGGTTTGTGTTCAGCACCCAAAATATTCCACCGAACCATCCAGCAACTGTTTGATGGGGTAGCAGGTGTCAAAGTGTACATAGATGATATTCTGATATGGGGTGCTAATGAAGCTGAGCATAATGAATGACTTGAGAAAGTATTACAGATTGCACATGACAAATGGTTAAAGTTAAACCAAACAAAGTGTAGATTTCTTCAATCAGAAATTATTTACCTGGGTGAGATCATCTCAAATTCTGGAGTGAAGCCTGACCCTGCCAAGGTCAACGCTATTGATAGCATGCCAAGTCCTGCAAACAAGAAAGAATTACAAAGATTCCTGGGAATGGTAACCTACTTGGGCAAGTTCATTGTAAATCTCTCAGACAAAACTAAGCACATGAGAGGTTTACTGGTAAAGACTGAGTGGCATTGGGGAAAGGAGCATGAGGCTGAATTTTTTTTACTAAAGGAATTGCTAATGACAGCAACTACACTACAGTTTTTGATGCTTCACGTAAAACAAAAATTTCCACAGATGCATCCAAAGATGGACTTGGTGCAGTCCTGTTACAACATGATGGCACAGGGTGGAGGCCTATTGCATATGCAGTCAGGGCTTTTACAGAAACTGAATACAAGTATGCTCAGATAGAAAAGGAGACACTTGGCATAGTGTTTGGCTGTGAAGCATTTCACAATTTTGTTTATGGGAATTCATTTGTAATTTAAACTGATCATAAGCCCCTAATAACAATTTCTCATACAGAGTTATTGAACGCTCCACCTAGAATTCAGAGACTGCTGCTCAAGCTGCAAAAAATATGACTATATATTAGAGTTTTCCCCTGGCAGACATCGCAGATACCGTTTCAAGAATTTGGTCTGAGCGGACCAGGTTTCCAGATGATGGCAGGGATGCTGATGTGGTTGTGCATATTAACAGCTTTGTGATGTCGGGAGGGATTTTACCAGTCATGTGGAAAAAACTGCAACAGGCTACAGCAAAAGATGAAGCTCTATGCAAGCCATACATTCGACAAATAAGAAAATATACATGCCAAAACAATACCTTGCACACAGGGATGAACTATCTGTGCTTGACAATGTACTTTTGAAAGGCAGTTGATTGGTAATTCCAGTTTCTCTCTGACGAGAAATGCTACAAAAAAATACATGAAGGGCATTTAGGGATACTAAAATGCAAGAGGAGAGCAAGGGAAGTTCTTTTCTGGCCTTCAATGATGAGTGATATAAATACAGTGGGAGTAGATTTGTTTTCGCTTGATGGACATGATTACCTAGCAATGATGGACTCTTACTCATCTTACCCAGAGGTTTCCAAACTCAGGAATACATCATTAGAGCATGCATGCAGGAAATTACAAGCTACATTTTCAAGGTTTGGATTTCCCTACAATCCTAAATACAGACAATGGACCCCAGTTCTCCTGCAGGCACTTTAAGGCATTTTCTGAAGAGTTTGTATTTCTTCACAGAACAACAAGTCCCAAATATCCTCAAGGGAATGGATTAGCTGAGTGCGGAGTCAAAATCATTAAGAGACTATTTACAAAGGTGAGGAATCACAGATAGCTTTTCTTAATTATCGAGCAACACCTTTGGAAGGGGACAAATCTCCTGCAGAATTATTCTTGGGTGTTAGATAAAGAAAAAGCTACCACAATTGCATTTGACACAGTATCATTATGGCAGAAACTAGCATACTTCCTACATAGAAAAGAAGGAAGGAATAAGGGAATGTCAGAAAAGGAACTATGACAAAAGTGCAAAGAATTTAAAAATGCTGCACATTGGGGACACCGTAAAGATCTGGACAGGTCAATGCTGGATGAATGAAGCTGTAGTGCTGCGTAAAGTTGCAGATAGGTCATTTGAAGTAAAAACAAAGCAGGGAGTGGTGTTGAGACATAATCGGAAACATTTATTAAAGATACCAAATCAATCTTTGATCCGAACAAAGTCATTGGATATGGATTGGTTAAGCAATGCTGAGGATTCAGAAAAGGCTTGTCCAGAACTGCAACAGAATGTAATTGATCGGGATACATTTCTGGTAAATGAACCTGATGAAGAGTAATCTTTTGAGGATACTGACAGTACAGAGGACTTTCCTTCCCCAGTACAGTATCCAGGAGGAACACTACAACAGCCCTCACAAGGGGGCAAACATACTTTAAGTGGCAGAGCTGTTAGAAAGCCACAAAGACTCATTGAAGAATGTTAACTGCATTTGACACCAACTCATTGCTACTGCATTTTGTGTTATACTTAGTTTAATTGTTCTAGGTTGATTGTCATGCCAGAAAATGTAGACATCTTGTTTTTGCGAAAACTCGTCCTATAGTTAATTATGAATGTTTGTTTTTATGTTGTTGTTTGTTTTGTTTAGAAAAGGAGAGATGTGCTGAGCTGAGCCTGTAACGCAGATGCATAAGGGTCAGATAACAGGAAGGGAGCTGATGCCCCAGGAAGTCATTAGCTCTGCAGCAGACAGAAAGCAGCTCAGGTGTCAGGGCTCAGATATAATAAATAAGTTTATTTAAAAGAACCTTGTGAATCATTCAGTACATCACACAGCTGAACAAC
>NC_069502.1:506654080-506796580 GCF_027579735.1 Bombina bombina
TGTTTTGGTTTGTTCTTGTTCCTACTTCCAAGTTATTTCTGAATCCAGATCCTTCAGCTGATCACTACTGCTGAGGTTGTATTTCGCCCTGTTCTGTGAATCTTTTACTCTCCACTCCAGCAGTGACGTCATCAGCTACGGACCAGCACTTCTCCCTCTGTTTGCCACAGTACACTGAAGCGAATACACGCTGCTACAGCACAGACGAATC
Source organism: Bombina bombina (assembly GCF_027579735.1). Lineage (NCBI taxonomy): Eukaryota > Metazoa > Chordata > Amphibia > Anura > Bombinatoridae > Bombina > Bombina bombina. Next base: position 506,654,292 of record NC_069502.1, read on the forward strand.
CAGAAGTTCACTTCTACATTTTTTGCAGTAACCCTGCAAACCACATGAACTGTGAGGACTTCTCCAAAATCATTCCCTATCAAGAGGAGTCTTATAACAACTACCTGCAGGTAAAGTCCATATTCTACTGTCTTAAAGTGATATCTCATCTCATCACTCCATCATACTGCTCATGGTACAGAAAGCCAGAGATGGTTACTCTGTTCCTTCTTGTTCTACAGGTCTCTGTAAGGAGTATGTGTCCTTTCACACCTTGTGAGCTGTCTTCCTGCCAGACAGCTAAACTGCAGGTAAGTGCTTTTGTCTTCTAGGTCTTGGAGACTTACACTTTAGAAAAATATTTCATATGCAGTAGATGGGGACATTTTTAAAATCATTTATACAGGATTCTTTTTGGCAGTGGGCAGGCACATTATGTATGTTGAGACTAGGGGTTAATCTTCCCTTTTTTGGGACATTTTTCCTCTTTGGGCTTATTTTGTTGAAATACTTTATTAGTATGTGTGGGGTTTATGTTTTATTTATTTATTTATTTATGTATTAACTTAAAAATTGGCAGTTGGTTTTCTTTGATTGCTTAGCTAGAACAGGCTAACTGACAGACTGCTTGAGCGTTTGTGTAAATTTAGCTCCGGTGTTGTAGGCAGAGGGAAACGCACGCCTTTTACTTGCTGCGTAGTTTCCTCTTTCTGCCAGTCAAGTGACTTTTCTCTGCTGTCCGATATTCACGGAGTGGAGCGGCGTAATTGAATTTCAGTCTCTTCAGTGTCGATCTACTATACAATCATTTTAGAAACTTTTGGCAGTCAAATTGTGTATAAGTGTTACGGTAAGGCACCTCAGCCTGTCTGAGGTGTGGGGGGCTTGATTGGGTTAGTATTTTAAAGAATTTTTGCATAATGTTAAGTGGCTGTGGTATTAAATATTTTTATTTAGTATTATGGACATGGAAGACTCTGTGTCTTTTGACAAATGCTTGTTATGCCTAGAGGCACAAATTGTTTTCCCTATGCAATTCTGGGTTGCATGCTTAGCTAGAACACTTCAATTTAAAGATAAATTGTTGTCTGCTGAGCCCAATGTCTCTCAGGATGATGCTGTTCAGGCAAAGCCACAGCTTTCTCGTCAAACGTCCCAAGCCTCTATGGCGTCAAATACAGTGCCCCGCAATTCCTCTCAGCCTCCTGGAGGAGTTTATTTGCCTGCAGATTTCGCTGCACGGGTATCTTCTGCAGTATCTGCAGCATTATCTGCTTTTCCTATGATGGGAAAACGCAAGAGGAAAATTAGACATTCAGATAGTAAGGTTTCTGTTCCACCTACTGCTACGTAGGTTGCCATCCCTCATAAGTCTGATGAGGAGGATAAATCAGTAGCCTCAAAGGGTGAAATCTCATATTCGGACAGTATTTTTCCTTCATCTGATACTGAAGAAGTAAACTTCAGATTTAAGCTTGAACACCTTTGTGTACTGTTTAAGGCCTAGATTTGGAGTTCGGCGGTAGCCGTCAAAACCAGCGTTAGAGGCTCCTAACGCTGGTTTTGGCCGCCTGCTGGTATTTGGAGTCAGTGATTAAAGGGTCTAACACTCACTTTTCAGCCGCGACTTTTCCATACCGCAGATCCCCCTACGCCATTTGCGTAGCCTATCTTTTCAATGGGATCTTTCTAACGCTGGTATTTAGAGTCGTTTCTGAAGTGAGCGTTAGAGCTCTAACGACAAAATTCCAGCCGCCTGAAAATAGCAGGAGTTAAGAGCTTTCTGGCTAACGCCGGTTCATAAAGCTCTTAACTACTGTACCCTAAAGTACACTAACACCCATAAACTACCTATGTACCCCTAAACCGAGCTCCCCCCACATCGCCGCCACTCGATTAAAATTTTTAACCCCTAATCTGCCGACCGCCACCTACGTTATACTTATGTACCCCTAATCTGCTGCCCCTAACCCCGCCGACCCCTGTATTACATTTATTAACCCCTAACCTGCCCCCCACAACGTCGCCGCCAGCTACTTAAAATAATTAACCCCTAATCTTCCGACCGCAAAGCGCCGCCACCTACGTTATCCCTATGTACCCCTAATCTGCTACCCCTAACACCGCCGACCCCTATATTATATTTATTAACCCCTAATCTGCCCCCCTCAACGTCGCCGACACCTGCCTACACTTATTAACCCCTAATCTGCCGAGCGGACCTGAGCGTTACTATAATAAAGTTATTAACCCCTAACCCGCCTCACTAACCCTATCATAAATAGTATTAACCCCTAATCTGCCCTCCCTAACATCGCCGACACCTACCTTCAATTATTAACCCCTAATCTGCCGAGCGGACCTCACCGCTACTATAATAAATGTATTAACCCCTAAAGCTAAGTCTAACCCTAATACTAACACCCCCCTAAGTTAAATATAATTTACATCTAACGAAATTAATTAACTCTTATTAAATAACTTATTCCTATTTAAAGCTAAATACTTACCTGTAAAATAAATCCTAATATAGCTACAATATAAATTATAATTATATTATAGCTATTTTAGGATTAATATTTATTTTACAGGCAACTTTTTAATTATTTTAACCAGGTACAATAGCTATTAAATAGTTAAGAACTATTTAATAGTTACCTAGTTAAAATAATAACAAATTTACCTGTAAAATAAATCCTAACCTAAGATATAATTAAACCTAACACTACCCTATCAATAAATTAATTAAATAAACTACCTACAATTACCTACAATTAACCTAACACTACACTATCAATAAATTAATTAAACACAATTCCTACAAATAAATACAATTAACTAAACTATCTAAAGTACAAAAAATAAAAAAGAACTAAGTTACAAAAAATAATAAAATATTTACAAACATAAGAAAAATATTACAACAATTTTAAACTAATTACACCTACTCTAAGCCCCCTAATAAAATAACAAAGCCCCCCAAAATAAAAAATTCCCTACCCTATTCTAAATTAAAAAAGTTACAAGCTCTTTTACCTTACCAGCCCTGAACAGGGCCCTTTGCGGGGCATGCCCCAAGGATTTCAGCTCTTTTGCCTGTAAAAAAAAACATACCATATCCCCCCCCCAACATTACAACCCACCACCCACATACCCCTAATCTAACCCAAACCCCCCTTAAATAAACCTAACACTAAGCCCCTGAAGATCTTCCTACCTTGTCTTCACCATACCAGGTTCACCGATCCGTCCTGGCTCCAACATCTTCATCCAACCCAAGCGGGGGTTGGCGATCCATCATCCGGTGCTGAAGAGGTCCAGAAGAGGCTCCAAAGTCTTCCTCCTATCCGGCAAGAAGAGGGCATCCGGACCGGCAAACATCTTCTCCAAGCGGCATCTTCAATCTTCTTCCATCCGGTGCGGAGCGGGTCCATCTTGAAGCAGGCGACGCGGATCCATCCTCTTCTTCCGTTGTCTCCCGACGAATGACGGTTCCTTTAAGGGACGTCATCCAAGATGGCGTCCCTCGAATTCCGATTGGCTGATAGGATTCTATCAGCCAATCGGAATTAAGGTAGGAATATTCTGATTGGCTGATGGAATCAGCCAATCAGAATCAAGTTCAATCCGATTGGCTGATCCAATCAGCCAATCAGATTGAGCTCGCATTCTATTGGCTGTTCCGATCAGCCAATAGAATGCGAGCTCAATCTGATTGGCTGATTGGATCAGCCAATCGGATTGAACTTGATTCTGATTGGCTGATTCCATCAGCCAATCAGAAAATTCCTACCTTAATTCCGATTGGCTGATAGAATCCTATCAGCCAATCGGAATTCGAGGGACGCCATCTTGGATGACGTCCCTTAAAGGAACCGTCATTCGTCGGGAGACAACGGAAGAAGAGGATGGATCCGCGTCGCCTGCTTCAAGATGGACCCGCTCCGCACTGGATGGAAGAAGATTGAAGATGCCGCTTGGAGAAGATGTTTGCCGGTCCGGATGTCCTCTTCTTGCCGGATAGGAGGAAGACTTTGGAGCCTCTTCTGGACCTCTTCAGCACCGGATGATGGATCGCCAACCCCCGCTTGGGTTGGATGAAGATGTTGGAGCCAGGACGGATCGGTGAACCTGGTATGGTGAAGACAAGGTAGGAAGATCTTCAGGGGCTTAGTGTTAGGTTTATTTAAGGGGGGTTTGGGTTAGATTAGGGGTATGTGGGTGGTGGGTTGTAATGTTGGGGGGGGGGTATTGTATGTTTTTTTTTTTACAGGCAAAAGAGCTGAATTTCTTGGGGCATGCCCCGCAAAGGGCCCTGTTCAGGGCTGGTAAGGTAAAAGAGCTTGTAACTTTTTTAATTTAGAATAGGGTAGGGAATTTTTTATTTTGGGGGGCTTTGTTATTTTATTAGGGGGCTTAGAGTAGGTGTAATTAGTTTAAAATTGTTGTAATATTTTTCTTATGTTTGTAAATATTTTATTATTTTTTGTAACTTAGTTCTTTTTTATTTTTTGTACTTTAGATAGTTTAGTTAATTGTATTTATTTGTAGGAATTGTGTTTAATTAATTTATTGATAGTGTAGTGTTAGGTTAATTGTAGGTAATTGTAGGTAGTTTATTTAATTAATTTATTGATAGGGTAGTGTTAGGTTTAATTATATCTTAGGTTAGGATTTATTTTACAGGTAAATTTGTTATTATTTTAACTAGGTAACTATTAAATAGTTCTTAACTATTTAATAGCTATTGTACCTGGTTAAAATAATTAAAAAGTTGCCTGTAAAATAAATATTAATCCTAAAATAGCTATAATATAATTATAATTTATATTGTAGCTATATTAGGATTTATTTTACAGGTAAGTATTTAGCTTTAAATAGGAATAAGTTATTTAATAAGAGTTAATTAATTTCGTTAGATGTAAATTATATTTAACTTAGGGGGGTGTTAGTATTAGGGTTAGACTTAGCTTTAGGGGTTAATACATTTATTATAGTAGCGGTGAGCTCCGCTCGGAAGATTAGGGGTTAATAATTGAAGTTAGGTGTCGGCGATGTTAGGGAGGGCAGATTAGGGGTTAATACTATTTATGATAGGGTTAGTGAGGCGGATTAGGGGTTAATAACTTTATTATAGTAGCGCTCAGGTCCGCTCGGCAGATTAGGAGTTAATAAGTGTAGGCAGGTGTCGGCGACGTTGAGGGGGGCAGATTAGGGGTTAATAAATATAATATAGGGGTCGGCGATGTTAGGGCAGCAGATTAGGGGTACATAGGGATAACGTAGGTTGCGGCGGTGTACGGAGCGGCAGATTAGGGGTTAAAAAAAATATGCAGGGGTCAGCGATAGCGGGGGCGGCAGAATAGGGGTTAATAAGTGTAAGGTTAGGGGTGTTTAGACTCGGGGTACATGTTAGAGTGTTAGGTGCAGACGTAGGAAGTGTTTCCCCATAGGAAACAATGGGGCTGCGTTAGGAGCTGAACGCTGCTTTTTTGCAGGTGTTAGGTTTTTTTTCAGCTCAAACAGCCCCATTGTTTCCTATGGGAGAATCGTGCACGAGCACGTTTTTTAGGCCGGCCGCGTCCGTAAGCAACTCTGGTATCGAGAGTTGCATTTGCGGTAAAAATGCTCTACGCTCCTTTTTTGGAGCCTAACGCAGCATTTGATTAAACTCTCGATACCAGAGTTAAATTTATGGTGCGGCCAGAAAAAAGCCCGCGGAGCGTTAACAGCCCTTTTACCGCCGAACTCCAAATCTAGGCCAAAGAAAGGAATTGGCTACTTTGGACGACTCCGATACTTCTGTCGTTCTCAACCCTAAGAAGTCTAGTAAACTTAATAAATACCATGATGTTCCTTCCTCTGTGGAAGTTTTTCCTGTCCCAGACTGTGTGACAGAGATTATTTCACAGGAATGGGAGAAGCCAGGGATTCCTTTCTCCCCATCTCCTGTATTTAAAAATATGTTTTCTGTTGCTGACTCCATTAAATATTCTTGGTGCATGGTGCCTAAAGTAGAAGGGGCTTTTTCTACTCTGGCTAAGAGAACTATGATCCCTATAGAGGATAGCTGCTCCTTTAAGGATCCCATGGACAAAAAGCTGGAAGCTTATTTGAAGAAGATTTATATTCATCAAGGTCTTCAATGGCAACCTGCAGTGTGTATTGCCACAGTAGCAAGCGTGGCATCTTATTGGTTTGACCCCTTGTCTGAATCAATTTTTGTAGAGACTCCATTGGAGGAGATACAAGATAGGATTTAGGCTCTCAAACTAGCTAATTCCTTTATTTCTGATGCTAACATGCAAGTTATTAGACTGGGAGCCAAGATGTCTGGCTTCACTGTCCTAGCTCGCAGGGCATTGTGGCTAAAATCTTGGTCAGCTGATGTTACCTCTAAGTCCAAGTTTCTTGCGCTTCCTTACAAGGGTAATACCTTGTTCGGACCTGGTCTGGCAGAAATAATTTCTGATATTACGGGTGGAAAAGGGTCTTTTCTACCGCAAGACAAGAAGAACAGACTCAAAGGACGTCAAAGTAATTTTCGTTCCTTTTCGTAACTTCAAAGGTCAAAAGTCTTCCTCTCCCTCTTCCAAGCAGGAGCAGTCGAAGTCTTCTTGGAAGCCCAATCAGTCTTACAATAAGGGGAAGCATGAGTCTAAGTCTGCATGAAGGGTTGGCCCCCAGTCCAGGATCGGATCAAGTAGGGGGCAGACTTTCCCTGTTTTATCAAGTATAGAGATGAGATGTCCCAGATCTTTGGGCTGTGGACATAGTATCTCAGGGTTACAAAATAGAATTCAAAACTTTCCCTCCCAGGGGCAGATTCTACCTCTCAAGATTATCTGCAGACCAGGTAAAAAGAGAGGCATTCTTGAACTGCGTTCAGGACATTTCCTCCCTGGGAGTGATTGTTCCAGTTCCAGTAAGGGAACAGGGTCTAGGATTCTATTCAAATCTGTTCGTGGTGTCCAAAAAATAGACCCATTTTAGACCTAAAGTACCTCAACAAGTTTCTCAGTGTAGCTTCCTTTAAAATGGATACCATTCATTCCATTCTTACTTTTGTCCAAGAGGGTCAGTTCATGATGACCATAGACTTGAAGGACACATTTCTTCATGTTCCTATCCACAGGGATCATCACAAATTCCTGAGATTCACCTTCCTAGACAAACACTTTCAGTTTGTGGCTCTTCCGTTTGGCCTTGTCACAGCTCCCAGAATTTTCTCAAAGGTTCTGGGGGCTCTCTTGGCAGTGATCAGGTCTCGGGGATTTGCAGTGGCGCCCTACCTGGATGACATATTGGTTCAGGCGACATCTTTTCAACAAGCAAACTCTAATACAGAGATCTTGTTGTCTTTTCTATGTTCCAACAGTTGGAAAGTGAATCTGGAAAATAGTTCCCTTGTTCCAGCTACAAGGATGGTTTTCTTAGGAACCATAATAGATTCCCTATCTATGAACATTTTTCTGACGGAAGTCAGAAAATCCAGAATTCTCTCCTCTTGCCTCTCTCTACAGTCTACTGTTTGGCCATCAGTGGCTCAATATATGGAGGTAATTGGTCTGATGGTCGCTTCCATGGACATCATTCCCTTTGCTCAATTCCATTTGAGAGCTCTGCAATTATGCATGCTCAGACAATGGATCAAATCGGTCTCAGAGGATAGATCTAGACCAGTCAAAAAGAGACTCTCTCCCGTGGTGGCTTTCTCAGGACCATCTGTCTTAGGGCACATGCTTTCAGAGACCTTCCTGTGTGATTGTGACCACGGACGCCAGCCTGCTAGGCTGGGGAGCAGTCTGGGACTTGTTAAAGGCACAGGGACTATGGACTTGGGAGGAGTCTGCTCTCCCCATAAACATCTTGGAATTGAGAGGGATTTACAATATACTGATGGCTTGGCCTCAATTGTACTTAGCCCGGTTTATCAGGTTTCAGTCAGACAATATCACTTCAGTAGCTTACATCAACTACTAGGGAGGAACTCAGAGTTCCTTAGCCATGAAGGAGGTGGCATGAATTATTCAGTGGGCGAAAGTTCACAATTGTTGTCTATGGGCCATCCACATTCCTGGAGTTGACAACTGGGAAGCGGATTTCCTGAGCAGACAGACATTTCATACCTGGGAGTGGGCTCTCCATCTGGAGGTGTTCCCCAGGTGACCCTCAAATGGGGGGTGCCGGAGATGGATCTGATGGTGTCTTGGCAGAACACCAAGCTTCCAAGATAAAGTTCAAGGTCAAGAGATTCTCAGACCACTCTGATAGATGCTTTGGCGGTTCCTTGGGATTTCGGTCTAGCATACGTGTTTCCTCCGTTTGCGTTCCTTCCGCGAGTTATTGTTCATATCAAACAGAGAGAGCATAGGTAATTCTAATAGCTCCTGCATGGCCTCACAGGATCTGGTATACAGACAGTGAAGATGTTATCTAGGCCACCTTGAAGGTTTCCTCTGAGGAAGGATCTTCTAACTCAGGGTCCATTCCTCCATCCAAATCTCATTTCTCTGAAGCTGACTGCTTGGAGATTGAAGGCTTAGTTCTGTCTAAGCATGGAGTCGGTCAGGGAGACCATGATCCAGGCTTGCAAGCTTGTTACTTGTAAAATTTACCATAAGGTATGGCGTAAATACCTTTATTGGTGTGAATCTATGAGCTACTCTTGGAGTAGGGTCAGGATTCCTAGAATTTTGTCTTTTCTCCAGGAAGGTCTGGAGAAATGGTTGTCACTCAGTTCTCTGAAAGGTCAGATTTCTGCATTATCTATTTTGTTACTCAAGCGTCTGGCGGATGTGCCAGATGTTCAATCTTTTTGTCAGGCCCTGGTCAGAATCAGGCCTGTGTTTAAACCTGTTTTAATCTTGTTCTTAAAGTTTTGCAGTAGACTCCATTTGAGCCAATGGGGCCCTATTTATCATATGTCTGTCAGACCTGATCCGACAGTGCGGAGCAGGTCCGACAGACATCACTGAATGCGGAGAGCAATACGCTCTCCATATTCAGCAATCTGCCGCCAGCAGGGGGGTGTCAATCAACCCGATCGTACTCGATCGGGTTGATTTCCGGCGATTCCTGTCCGCCTCATCAGAGCAGACGGACAGGGTTATGGAGCAGCGGTCTTTAGACTGAAGACTCGCCAGAAACACAGGCCCACAAGCTCCTTACGGAGCTTGATAAATGGCCCCAGTGCATTCAATAGATATTAAGTTGCTATCTTGGAAGGTTTTGTTTCTTATTGCTATCTCTTTTGCTCTGAGAGTTTCAGATCTCTCGGTTTTGCAGTGTGATTTGCCTTACCTTATCTTTCATGCAGATAGGGCGGTTCTTCTTACTAAATTGGGGTTTCTTCCTAAAGTGGTTTTGGATAGAAATATTAATCAGGAAATTGTTGTTCCTTCTCTCTGTCCCAATTCTTCTCATAAAGAACGTCTGCTGCACAACTTGGATGTTGTGCGTGCTCTAAAATTCTACCTACAGGCGACTAAGGAATTTTACCAGTCTTCTGCTCTGTTTGTTTGTTTCTCAGGAAAGCTTAAGGGTCAAAATGCTACTGCTACTTCTCTTACCCTCTAGTTGAGAAGTATAATTTGTTTTGCTTATGAGACTGCTTGATAGCAGCCTCCTGAGAAAATTACAGCTCATTCCACTAGGACTGTCTCCTCTTCTTGAGCTTTCAAAAATGAAGCTTCTGTGGAACAGATTTGCAAGGCTGCAACTTGGTCCTCTCTGCATACTTTTTCCAATTTCTACAAATTTGATACTTTTGCCTCGGCTGAGGCCTTTTAGGAGAAAGGTTTTTCAAGCGGTGGTGCCTTCTGTTTAGGTCCGCCTGTCTTTTTCTCCCTCCCTGTTTATTCTGTGTCCTCTAGCTTGGGTATTGGTTCCCACTAGTAATTGAATGATGGTGTGAACTCTCCATATCTTAGGAAATAAAACAAAATTTATGCTTACCTGATACATTTCTTTCTTTCCGGATATGGAGAGTCCACGACCCCACCCTTTATTAAGACAGTTATTTTTTATTAAACCTCAGGCACCTCTACTCCTTTGTGTTATTCCTTTTCCATTTCCCTTCGGTCAAAAGACTGGGGATTATGGGTAGAGGAGTGACACTTTGCGGTGGTGCTCTTTGCCTCCTCCTGCTGGCCAGGAGTGATATTCCCACTAGTAATTGAATGACGTTGTGGACTCTCCATATCCGGAAATAAATAAATTTATCAGGTAAGCATAAATTTTTTTTTTTGTGTTTTAAATGTGTTCATTTTATGTTTTACTAATATGTATAGTAGGTGTAATTGCTTATGGTACTAAAAATAATAAACACTAGGAAGCTGACTCACATAAAAGTCATTCTTTGCAATATGCTGTTTTTAATGGTTCTATCTATAATGCTAGGCTGCAATATTATTAGTTTATGACAGGAATTCAAAGCAGTTTAATTTTATGTGATTTGAATTTAATTTATATATCATATGAAAAGGACACTAGCATTTCTGAATAACTTTCCAAACCAATTGCCCTAACATAATTTACAATCAGAAAAGAACTGTATATAAATTGTCATTGTCGAACACAGTATGTGAGCATAGCAAAATAATTCAAATGACAGTGTGACAATTATTTTTACCAACACAAGTTAGAGTCCATTAGTAGCTTGAAGCAGTATTGAAAATTGAGTATTTTCTTGTAAACTGCATGTCTCATTAGATGATATCTACTAGCTGTATGCATGTTGGAATGATTTTGACCTTCTACAATGATACTAATAAAACAAATTATTTAAACTACAGTAAAATAGTCCCATGCTTGCTCCTAAAATAAGCATTTCTCTTCTCTTGTTTTTCAAATTATTTTATAAACAGTTGCTTTCCCAATATGAGTTCTAAGATGTGCTATGCTGGAACTTAAAATGAGCTGTGTTGTTTGCTAATCACACAATAGCTGACTGGCTGACATTATTTTGCATTAGATATTTATTTTATTATGATTAAGTTAACCAAAGTAGTCTTACAAAAAGCTGAGCTCTAATATGTATGCTTGTTGTGTAAGTTTGAAAATAAGATATGGGTTAGGTTAAACAGATATTAAGGGGTAGATTTATCAAATGTTGGGCAGACATGATCAGCATCGCTGTCAGCATTTATCATTGCACAAGCATTTTTTACTTAAGTTTCAGGTGGACCTAAAACTTTGGGGGTAGATCGCAGCATCCGCTGCTTGATAAATCTACTCCTAAGTGTTCAATGTATTAAAAAAAGTATTAAGCAGTGGAAGATGCTTTTGAGCCCTGGTGGGGCAGGTTTGCACATGTGAGCCGGCTCTCTGCAATGTAAGGAGCAGCGGTTCAAAACTTACCCTCTCTACCACCTCTAAGGTAGCGGACATAAAACACCCATAACACATATTGCAAGAGCAGGAGGCGGTATGGTACAAGCAAGTGCATGTGAAATGATACATCCGGGTAGTGGACATAGAGTGTCAGCTGCCCATTCACCCAATTGCAGGTTACCAAACTGTGAATCTTTTTAGACTAATACATGGGGCCCGAAATGCATATTGTATTACACTTTTTTCTTGTGTTCATCATGTTTCATTTTATTTTTTAGACACTCATGTTCCTCTCATGAATAAATAAATGTTTTCTCACCATATTTGTAGCAGTATGTACTACTCCACCAGTAAACAGAAGAAGCTATCCTTATTAGGAAGTACAAAACCAATACTGCACTAACAGTTTTACATAACATTTTCACATGTATAGAAGATGTTGATCTACGTATGCATTATAGAAAATGTTTGAGCACAATGAGCCTTAAAATGCAAACATTTTATAGCAATTAAACAGGTTAAGATATGTTTGAATGTACAAAATGTAAACTTTAAACTAGTAGGAAATGCTTTTTAGTGCATAACTAATACTCAACTATTACTGTTCAATAAGAACAGCTACCAGAGTTGTTTCATAAGACTCAAAGATAATTTTATTAAAGAAGGATATTAAACAGTGCTCCTGTTATAAAAAAATAATAAGTTAAATCAAAGTGAATATGTGTAAAAACAGCAAATAACTTACTTGTTTTCCTGCAAAATTAGCACTTAGAGATTCTCAGTGTAGCTCGGCCCAAGTCCAGTGATTTGCAACCTTTTTTTTGCCGTGGCACAATTTTTTACATTAAAAAATCCTGTGGCACACCACCATCCCAAAATTTTACAAAATCACACATTGTAGCCTAATACAGGATATATATACAGTATATAAATATATATATATATATATATATACACACTGTACTGTGCTGTCATGCCATGCCTCCTACAAACTATACATGACATATTGACATTCATTCACAAACATCCCCGCAATGTTGTCAGTCTGCCGCGGCACATCTGAGGATCTCTCACGGCACACTAGTGTGCCACGGCACACTGATTGAAAAACACTGATCTAGTCTATTCACTTTCTTATAAGTTTTATGACATCAGGCTAAGATAAACCTTTCTGCAAAGGCCCTCCTCCATGTAAGGCTCTGACAGGAAGCACAAATGTAGTGTAAAAAAAAGAAATAAAAAAGGTAAAATCCATTTCAATAGATAAATAATACATATTGCATTTGCAATTATTTATATTAACATAAAGTAATTGCTTTTTTTTCTACAACAATATAACAGAATGTTTAACATCCCTTTAAGCACAGAAAATACTAATAAAATATCTAGGTTTTGAAAATACCCTCTGTTAGGTGCTCTGTTTTGCTTTTAATAGAATAAAAACTATAGAATTAAAATCATAGTGAATGGAACCAGTGTTATAAAGATTTAACCATTACCTGTCCAAACCCGTTACATCTGTTTGCTCCTCTAACCATCCCCACTCACACTTGCACCCTAATTTCAATAGATTATCATCAATATGAATTTTAGGATATGAATATAAACAAGTATATCTTTAATATCAATAAGGTATGTGATATTGTTGTGTTTGCTCAATAGCTGTCCATTAAAAATACCAGCAATCTAGTTTGTTTTCAGAGCAACTTAAATTTGGCAGTCTTCCAGGCAGGAGATAGAAGCCTCTTCAAGAGATTAAAAAAAAATGGTAATGCTGCATTAAAAGCCATGAGATAACATGATTTAACAAAGTAAATGTAATAGACATTTCCAAAGGATTCTATATACTTCCCAAATATCAAACCACAGAGCTTTTAGGTTCCTATTTCAGGAATTACAAGAGTAATAATTTTAACATCCAGGAAAGTGTTTTATTGAAGGCTTTATATTCTTGCTATCCCAATGTTATAATTTGCATATTTGTTCCAACAGCTGTTTACCTATATTGAAAATATCAGCAGTCATGTCAGCCTCATTTATCTAATGCATATCTTAACCACAGGTCTCTCATCTTTTTAGCAATCTTATGTCATCAAATGCCTTTCCAGCATCTATTTCTGGAAGTTCTCTCGACAACCAAAAATAAGCATTTGCAAGACAGAGCTATTATTCTCCCCACTCTGTCATACTTGACTCGGCTACCTTCCTTACTCAAACATACAATCATTTGTTTACATGAACAGCTATACAACATCACCAGACTCATTCATTCTTAACATCCAAGCACCACCAAACTCTGATTCACTCTCTTGCTATATCCCACCCTTAGCTTGATGCTAACTGTCCTTCTACTTTCCCATGTTTCCATCCTCCAATCCCTTTCAAATGCCTCTTAAAATGCAGCTATCCTGCTAAGTATTCTCCATCAGCTACTCTACTTCCAGAAAAATAAAATTCGAAATCTTGACTTTCAATACTTCACTAAAGCTCAACAACTATGTAGTTTTTTCATGCACAAAACTGATATTTTACATTTATGGTATTAGGTGGAGCTAATTTTTTTTTATAAATTATGATCTTGTTTTTAACTAATTTTGCTGTTAGTTTATGGGTATAGATTTATCCAAACAATGTATTCACGCATTTGTATACAAGTTCGTTTTTAAACTCAGTAGTTATCTAATAATTATATGTATGAATGAGTGCTTAAGGGTAATAACTTCCTATATTTAAAGACTTTATTTTTATTTCCTTTTGCTATATTAAAAATTAAGAACTGCTGTACGATATGGATAATTTAGATGATAATAATAAAAATAATAATTTAAAGCGATATACATGTATGGGTGTATGTATTGTTTTGTTTTTTTTTTAAATTCTCTTTTATTAAAGGAAACGGAGTAAGTACAGTGAGAATCTCAGACAATTCGTGCAATCGATATACATACAGGTAGTGTCACAAATACAATTATTCATGCCTGTCTTTGGAGGATAGTGTCCATGTAATACCGTGAGACCAATGAGCAGTAAAGTACAGTTCCGATGATTGCTCTTGGTTTTACACTCCGTACCTTTGGAATTTTTTTATTTTATGCAATTAAACAATAATATACAATTTACAACTTATAACTTAACCCAAATCTATAACAATAACAGTTAGCTATCTGGTGCCTCTGTTCTACAATCTTCAACCAAATCATAAAGCGTGCGGGAGTAGGGGGGAGACAAGGGAGGGACGAGAGGAGCAAGCAGAGAGAGAGAGAGAAAGAAGAGAGAGAGGGAGAGAAAAAAAAAAAAAAAAATTCCCCCTTTCAGAATAACATGACCTCTAAGGAGGCATTGGTCTGTTCTCTATCCGGCAGGTTCTGCCTTTCCCCTCTAATATTCATTTGTAAAACTGCCTCTAGGTGAGCAAAAGGTTTCATTATTTGATTCTGTATGGAAGGATCTAATGTGTCTATGTATAAGCTCCATTTGCGAAGGAAGGGGCGAAGCCTATTTACTGTGTCGAGTTTGACATCATGCTGTTCCACAAAGAGCTGTTTAAGCACCATGTGGTTTAACTGTGCTATTGTTGGCGGTTGCCTAGTAATCCATCTCCCGATCTTCGGACAGGTGTAAAAATAGTGTTGTAGCGAGGGAGTGGTCATTCTGCATTTAATACAGTGGTCGGGGACTCGATTGTCCCATTTAGAAAGTCTGTGTGGAGTGATATAATCCAAATGTAGGAGTCTGACCTGTGATTCTCTATGTGTGGTCGCTAATGATGCCTGTCTAGCCTTCTCCAGGCTCTCTTCAATGTCTTGTGTTGTCAATTCCGTCGAGCACATGATACTGAGTTTTTGCAACATTTTTGCCAGGACCACCGGTTCTTTTTGTCGCAATAGCCGCATATAAATGTGGGATAGGGAGAATGATTCCATCCGGAACATGCTCTGAGTTATTGCGAATGGGGATACTTCCCAGAAGCTCTCATTAGACACTTGTATTGATCCTATATAGTGCCTTAACTGTAAGTAGGCATAGAAATGTCCATTTGGGATTGAGAATTTGGATTTTAATTCCTGAAATGTGCGGACTGTGCGTTGCAGCGGGTCCAGCACATCTCCTATAACTTTGAGGCCTAGCCTTTCCCAAATACGAAATGGTTCTTGATCCATTCCTGCAGGGAAGTCTGGGTTTCCTACCACTGGAATAAGTTTCACGGAGGGAGAGTCTACCTGGAGATATCTGTGAATCTTGTGCCAGGCTCTCAATGGGTCTCTGTATGCTACATTATTAAGGATGTCAGCAGGGAGTGTTTTCCCATTTCCATAAGGTAGAAATGCCAACGAGATCGGAGCCACTATAGCTCTTTCCAACCTGTTGTCTCCAAAGTGCTCTGTGTCCAGCTGCCAGTCCAAAACCAACCTAGCCAGCGCCGCCCAGTTATATAGTTTTATATTCGGGAGGGCCAAGCCTCCAGCAGAGTATGGGAGGTGTAGTTTTTCCATCGCTATTCTCAGTTTGTTCCGTTTCCAGATAAATTGAGAGATTGCTCTGGTTAGCAGTTGTAAGTCTGCGTTAGTTAGAAGAAAAGGCAGCATGAGCATTGGGTAGAGGATTTTCGGCAAAATGGTCATCTTGACCAGATTGATCCTGCCCGACAATCCCAGAGGGAGATTGAGCCAGTTCGATAGCTGAGAAGATAGTTGTGTGCACTTGTTAGACAAGTTCGATTTGTAAATACGCGAAGGATCTCGGTACAGCTGGATGCCTAAGTATGTGAGTCCTTCTGTAGCCTCCACAAAAGGGAAATTATGAACGGTATGTGGCTGTCTATGCAGCCACAGGACCTCTGATTTGGAGGCGTTTATCTTATACCCTGACAAGCTACCGAATTCCTCAATTGTTTGAAGTATCATGGGGACATGTAATTGTGGAGAATCGATAAATAATAGCATGTCATCTGCGTATAAGGCCAAATGAAGGGGGACTCCCTTTATTACTATACCCGGGTATATCTGTCTGAGCTTTATAGCCAATGGCTCCAATGCTAAGTTGAACAATAGCGGGGAGAGAGGGCAACCTTGTCTGGTTCCTCTCTGCAAATAGAGGTCTTCCGAGAAGAGGCCATTAGAGAGAACTCTGGCCACTGGTGAGTCGTAAATTTTGCCTAGTATGTCCAAAAAGGGGCCCTTGAAACCAAATCTACGAAGGGATTCTATCAAGTGGGGCCATTCCACCCTATCGAAGGCCTTCTCTGCATCTAGTGACAGCAGGAAGGCCTCCCGATCCCCTTTTACATCCTCGCTATTTCCTTTTGTCCAGTAGAAGTCTATAACCTGTAAGACTCTACGCAAATTTACCACAGATGTGCGCTTGAATATAAAACCGGTCTGATCTGGGTGGATCAGATCCGGCAGAATGGTCTTGAGTCTATTTGCTATAATTTTGGAGAACATCTTATAGTCCACATTGAGGAGTGAAATGGGCCTATATGATTCCGGCAAGGAGTGATCCTTGCCTGGTTTGGGGATAAGCGTGATGTGTGCCGCCATAAATTCTCTTGAGGGACGCGTGTCTGTCCCCAAGAAAGAGTTGAACAGTCGAGTAAGGGTGGTGGTGAGATGTGGCTGCAAGACTTTATAAAATTCGGAGGGCAGGCCGTCTGGGCCTGGCGTCTTGCCTTGTGGAAGGTTTTTCAACGTGGAGGCTAGTTCCTCTGAGGAAATCGGGGCATTAAGTTTGTCTAATTGTTCTGTAGTGACCTGTGGTAGACCTATTGATTCCCAGAATTGAATCAACTTTTCCCGTGATACTGGTGTCTGTTTGGTATACAGCTGGGTATAGTATTGCTTAAAACAATTTACTATATCTGCGGGATTGGTGAATGTGCGACCATTCCAGCGCAGGGCAGCTACATTGATCTTTGCCGTTTGCGCTTTTGTCAACCTGGCCAGTAATTTACCTGCACGGCTCCCAAATCTATAGAATCTGCCTGCAGTTCTTAGTAGGCCAGAAGCTGCCTGCTGGTGTGCAAAAGCCTCCAATTCGGCTTTCGTTGCTAAATATTTATCATAGAGAGCTTTCGAGTTAGTCTGGAGGTAAAGATGGTAAGCCTGGCCTAGTTGTTTTTGAAGTGTTCTATGTTTATATTGGGTCTTTTGTTTTACTTCAGCTGCATAGGAGATAATATTACCTGCTAACACAGTTTTGGCTGTCTCCCAGAAGAGTGATATATTGTCTGTATGTACAGCATTGTCTGTTGCATAGTCTGTCCAAGAGTGCTGTAAGAATTTGATGAAGGACTCAGATTTTGTCAGGTGAGTAGGAAAGCGAAGAATATTTCTGTTGAAGTGCACTCCGTCGGTCTCTAGTGTCAATGCAACTGGTGCATGGTCTGAGATCAGTATGTCATGTATTTTGCAGTGCTGGACCCTATCTGTTAATTTATTATCTATAAGGAAAATATCTATCCTAGACAGTGTATGCTTGGCCTTTGAGAGGCACGTATAATCTCTGCCCTCTGGGTTATGCAACCTCCACACATCACTAGTATTAATGTCCATTTCAAACATTTTGAATATCTTTGACTCATATTTTGCTTTGTAATTTTTTTTGGGATCTTTAGCTTTAAGGGGGTCCAGCCATTGTCTGTCTAGGGTGTGAGTAGGAGACATGTTAAAGTCCCCACCAATTATCAGTTTGGAGCCCAAGTGGGGTGCTAGATGTACTATTAAATTCTCCCAAAATTTTTGATCTCTATGATTTGGTGCATATAGGTTACATAGGACATAGTCTACTGAGTAAGCAGTTACCTCCATGATCATGTATCTAGAGTTAGGGTCAAGGTATGTGGATTTTATGTTGACCTTCAGTTTTTTCCCAAACACTACTGCTAGACCCCTACTGGCTTTCGTATGAGACAAAAAGATTACTTGATTCACCCACTCCCTCTTTAATTTTTGGTGTTCTAGGTCTGTGAGATGCGTCTCTTGAAGCATGGCAATGTCTGCGCCAAGTTTCCTAAGATGGTTAAGGACCGCCTTTCGTTTG
Organism: Bombina bombina; assembly: GCF_027579735.1. Lineage (NCBI taxonomy): Eukaryota > Metazoa > Chordata > Amphibia > Anura > Bombinatoridae > Bombina > Bombina bombina. The sequence continues at coordinate 506,672,643 of NC_069502.1, forward strand.
ATAGGTGTATTAAGGCCCCCTACATTCCAGGTTATAACTTTAAGTGGCATCTATGTAAGTTTTGTGTGGTCTAGTGCGTGAGAAGACAAAAAAAAAAAAAAAAAAAGGTGTAAGAGAAAAAGAAAGAGAAAGAGAAAAAGGAGGGGACGGGGAGAGGATGATAACAGGAGTACGGAAAAGAGGGGAATTAGATAAAGAGAGTCGCGGTAGAGGGAGGCAAGGCCCAAAAGTTGATGACTCAATGCAGGACACAATATATTCAAGAAATCCCAAAAGTGAGTAAAACATTTCACAGAACATCCAAAACAATAGACCAACATCTTTTACAAATACTTCTAGAAATTTCGTAGTTAGACTCCTCTTCATCTGATGATTTACTGATCTATTATCATACCAGCTGTGTGAGGTTATTTTTAGTGTCTTACTACTTAACCGTGTCAAAGAGTTAACGTTTCTTTTAAGTATACTGCTGTAAGTGGTTAGTGTGGTCTGGTTCTGTACGGGTTGCGTGTGTGTATGATTTGTGGATGATCTAGTATCCTGTAAAGTGATTGGTGTCTGTCTTCTATGACCCCCTCGGTCTCAGTCGTCCCCCCCCCCCCAGTATGTCCATCCCGTCCGGCCTGGCGTAGGTTAGCAAGTGACATTTTAGTGTGTGTGAAGAGGTTATTCTCAATCCCAGATATTTCTCCAATCGTTTTGTAGACATTTTTAATCATTTACCTGATTGTAACAGTAAGATCTAATAGTATATGACTGACTCTGCTCTCCTTGTCCCCTTGTCCTATCCCTCCTAATGAGTGAGGTGTTGTGGTTGCGTGTCTATAAATTGCTGAATGTTTTGCACCAGAGTGTAATAACTTATAACTTAGCATCTTAACCCAACCTGTTGCTTGCAAATCAATCTTTACATCTGCTGACAAGAATAGCTGTCGTGGAACACAACAGCTGTTGAGACTTATATAACCCATAAAACTCAGAAACAATAACAAAATATAACAATGACATACAAAATAAAGTTGGTACAACATTACCCATGGGGACTGGGATGACCCCCCACTGCAACAGTCCTTCTTCGTGACCCAAGGGCCACCAAGTCTCCCAGTGTTATATGGCACAGGTATCTGCACAGCCATTTTATTTTTAAACTAAATTGGAAACTTTATGGTAAGAATGCTAGGGAGATCATCTCCCCTTGAATTAGATTTAGGATGAGGAATTAAGTTCATACTGGATGGTGCTGTCCTTCTTCAGTGGCCAAAAAACTTCTCAAGGCTTGTGGTGAATGAAAGAGTTTGATCCCATGTGATGTATGTAGCCGAAGCTTTGCTGGAAACAGTAAGGCCACTTGTCTTCCCTGTTCATGTAACATGGAACACAGAGGAGCGAACTCCTTTCTTTGCTTTGTTACATCCATGGAGTAGTCCTGGAAAAGGAGAAGCTTTGATCCTTCATATATGGTGTCTTTGCGGGCCCGGTAGGCTCTTAGAATTTTGAGTTTTTCTTGAAAGTTCAAGCATTTGAAGATAATTTGGCGTGGCTTGTTTTTGTCCTGATCCAGGCCTCTCTCCGGGCCTATGCGGTGCGCTCTTTCCACATCAATTGGTAGAATGTCAGGATGAATACCCAGAAGTTTAGGAAAGGTCAGTGCTACAAACTCTAGAAGGGTTTTGCCTTTGATGGATTCTGGTACCCCTACTAACCGTAGGTTGTTGCGCCGACTTCTATTTTCCAGGTCGTCTACTCGGTCTTGGAGTATTTGTGTTTTTTTTACCAGTTGTTTGATAGTTGCGTCAGTTGAGACATGTCTGTCTTCGACGTCTGAGATCCGAGTCTCAGCAGCAGTTATTCTGGCTACAAACTGGCGTACTTCGCATGTGAGAGTGTCCACACCTGTTTGTAATGAATCCATCTTTGGTAGAAAAAAGGATTTTAATTCTTGCAGTAAAGCATTATGATCCAATCTCAGGGGAGTATCCTGAGACATCAAGGCTGTATCGTCTGCTTGATTTTCTGCCATAAATTTCTGTTGTCTCTTATTATCGGTGTTTTTTTCTCTTTGCGACATGTCTGCAGATGTATTAGGTGGGATCTTGAAAAAGAATTTATCAACTTTCATCGAAGCTTGCTGCGGTCAATACTCTGTTATTTTTGTCTGTATCCCTCTATAAGCCCCCGAGAAACATGTTGTGTGATGTACTCTCTTGTACTTGTAGCCAATAAGCCCCACAAATACAGCCTTTTCAGCTCTCCAGTCCCAAGATATTTTATGTGGGATATCTAATCAGTGGAGTTAGGCCGCCCCAGGAAGGTCTAGGCCTCTGTGACCCGCTGTGGATATGGGCTGACTAGTGACTGGTATGCTTGGCGTACTTTACACCTAGTCGGTGCTGTATGCCTACGCAGCAATGGCCTCGGTTGTATGTTCGTCACCACTCTGCAACACTCTTTGTGCTGGGTAGACTATGCTGTCAAGCGGGTGGGAGCGTGTACCTTTTTAGCTGGGAGTGCTGTGGGTTGCAATATGTTCCCCTAGATGAAGTGATTGTGGTAGCTGCGTGGGTATTTATTTAAAGTCCAGAACTCTGACCCCGGCTGTCTGGCCTGTTCTTCTGATATCCCTTGGGGCACTCAGACCTCCCTCAGCCCAGTGAAAGCTTATGTCAGAGAGATGTCTTTAAGGGGGTCTTGCTTTAGCTAGGTATCAGGGTGCCTCTATCGCTTACTTGGTTGTGGTGTTTTTCTGTTCTGCGCTTAGCTGCGGCGCGAGTCAAGATGGCGGAGCGCTGCAGCTTGGCGCCCTTCCTCGATGGTGCTCCCGGTCGCTGGATCAGATGTAGGAATCCACACACTGCTGTAATGGTCGGCGGAGCTTTTTGCTACCCGACAATGCCTTTGAGTGTGGGGCTCGGCAGAATAATTAGTCTTGAGGGGCTATATTATATCTCCGGTGTACGAAGCTCAGAGTTTCTGCGACTGCCTTGTTTGCCCGCCTACCGGAAGTCCCGGGTGTATGTATTGTTAAATATGAAATATGTTTAGTGCAATTTAACTATTAATTATATAGTAAAAAGTACAGAATAGTCAACAGAAATTTGCTCCCAGGTTTGAAGAATTCAGAGGATCTTACAAGGTTTTATGTAGATACTTAAATATAGGGGTTTAGTAGAATCTTCTTTCATAATAACACATAGATTTGCCTTTTCATGTAAGTCTTATCTAAATAGATATCCCAGAGATAAAACTGTGGCTACAAAGATTTATACAAGACAACTCCGATCTTGAAAAGGTGCCCTTGGTCTAGATATCTTTCTCTTAAACTCTCAAATATGTTTCATTATGTGGCTTCTGCTAAACTGTTCCTATGACACCTCAAATTAAAGCTTACTAAAAAAATAGATGTCAAAAATGAAGCAGTATACATATTTCAGATTTCATTTAGACACATCAGCTTTGCCACACTTGCTTGTGCAGTTTATCAGGCAGGAAAACACTACTTTATTATTTATAAAATATATCAGATAACATACATGCAGTACACCAGGGTTCAATAATCACAACATGTAAAGAAAACAACACCCGGGTGAGATTACTGGGCGGGTTTTCATGCACTCGGTCTCGCACTAAGAATAATGCACAATCTGTTCTTAAAAGTCTTAGTCAGAACATCTTAACATGGAAGAAATGCCCTGTTCTTATAATGGATACTGCAAGGAGCACTATGAATTAATTGTTGCGCGTGCGCACAATACAAAATACTGCTGTAAAATGCAGCACTTTCTTGGACCTTTAAGTAAACCATTTTTATTAGAAGTATAGCACAGAACTTTAGTGCTTGAGTGATATCCTACATTCATTTTGCTTCAAGCCCCCATATTAGACTATTGTGTGAAGCATTTAGCACATCCACTGTATCCAACATCTAAATGTTAGTGCACCCTAGACTGTTGCTGAAGAGATTAAAAATAACGCTGGACTTGTCATATGAGCTAAAAAATAGAAACACAATTGATAGTGCTCAAGTGATTTTAACACACAATATTCTTAATATGTTTGTGCTCCACTTGTAATCTAGGCTCTTATGTGTACTTACTGTTACACAGCAGTAAACAAGGGTTAAAAGATTTTGCTCACAAGGAAAAAAATCTGAGGTAGAGACAAATTGTGGCAAGTTATGAGAATGTGAAAGATACTTCATTAAGAAGCAATGAACACATCTGTTAATAAGCAAGAATACGGCTGATAGGAGCATACACTCATTTAAAATATGAACAAGTGTCATGGGCTTTAATCCACAGCCTAGTTCTCTGTATAAATGTCTGTATACCAGTATGCAATCAGCCATACACGGTCTATGTGGCTTAATTTCCTGGGTAGTTTGCCTTTTATGCAGCTTTGAAACTGACTGAAAGCATCACATAGATAAACTCATATCTTTTTTATATCAACAACATATTATTTCCTTTATTTTCTTAGCATTGAGGCAACAAACTCAACCCAATTCATATTTCTATATTTAAGTCTATGTCCTGCCTTTTAAAATGTATTTTTCATATTATCCTTAGGAGGCAAGAAGTTGCGGTAACCTTATTACTCTATGTCATTAAATAAAATGTCTGACCTCCTTTTGATAGAATAGTGTATTTTTTATATTTTTGACCATATATATGCCATTATAATGTTTATTGTCCTTTAGAATATTTTTATTTCTAGCGTGAGTCACCATTGCAATTAAAGAAAACTCTGGTGATGGCTTTAAGCACTGTGAGACAGCAAAGTAATAATTAAATAAATGTTCAAGATTCAGATAAAGCATGCAATATTAAACAATTTTCCAATTTCGTTTCCAATGTATTATTATAACTTTTTGCTTAGTTCTTTTGGTATCCTGTGTGAAAATGTAATCTTAGGTGAGCTCAGGAGTGTGCACATTTCTTTAGCAGTCTATCGGCTAGATTACGAGTCTTGCGTTATGAGTAAAAAAGCAGCGTTAAGGCTCATAACGCTGCTTTTTTACTACCGCTGCTATTACGAGTCTTGCAGATTTAGGGGCACCGCACACTTTTTTGGCCTTACTGCAAATCAACTTACGCAATTTGCGTATAGTCTATTTTCAATGGGACTTCCATAGCGCCGGTATTACAAGCTTTTCCTGGGAGGCCAAAAAGTGAGCGGTACACCCTATCCTGTCAAGATTCGTACCGCATTTTAAGGTCAGTAGTTATGAGTTTTGCACTACAACGCTGTAGCATAAAACTCATAACTAAAGTGTTAAAAAGTACACTAACACCCATAAACTACCTATTAACCCTTAAACCGAGGCCCTCCCACATCACAAACACTAAAATAAAATTATTAACCCCTAATCTGTATCTCCGGACATCGCCGCCACTATAATAAACATATTAACCCCTAAACCACCTCACTCCCGCCTCGCAAACATTAATTAAATATTATTAACCCCTAATCTGCTGTCCCTAACATTGCCACCACCTACCTACATTTATTAACCTCTAATCTGCTGTCCCAATGTCGCCACCACTATATTAAATTTATTAACCCCTAAATCTAAGTCTAACCCTAACCCTAACACCCCCTAACTTAAATATAATTAAAATAATATAAATAAAAATTACTATCATTAGCTAAATAATTCCTATTTAAAACTAAATACTTACCTATAAAATAAACCCTAAGCTAGCTACAATATAACTAATAGTTACATTGTATCTATCTTAGGGTTTATTTTTATTTTATAGGCAAGTTTGTATTTATTTTAACTAGGTAGAATAGTTACTAAATAGTTATTAACTATTTAATAACTACCTAGCTAAAATAAATACAAATTTACCTGTAAAATAAAACCTAACCTGCCTTACACTAACACCTAACCTAACCCTACAATAGAATGCAAGCTCAATCCTATTGGATATTTTCAACCTTAATTCTGATTGGCTGATAGAATTCTATCAGCCAATCGGAATCTAAGGGACGTCATCTTGGATGACGTCATTTAAAGGAACCTTCATTCCAGAAGAAGACGTCAATTGAAGAGGATGCTCCACGCCGGATGACTTGAAGATGGAGCCGCTCCGCGTCGGAAGGATGAAGATAGAAGATGCCGTCTGGGTGACGACTTCTGCCTGTCCGGAGGACCACTTCTGCCAGCTTCGTTGAGGACATCTTGCTGCTTGGATGAAGACTTCTCCTGGCTTCATTGAGGATGGATGTCCGGTCTTCAAAACTGTAAGTGGATCTTCGGGTGATAGTGTTAGGATTTTTTAAGGGTGTATTGGGTGGGGTTTTTTTTAGATTAGGGGTTTGGGCTGCAATAGAGCTAAATGCCCTTTTAAGGGCAATGCCCATGCAAATGCCATTTTCAGGGGAATGGGTTGCTTAGGTTTTTTTAGTTAGGGTTTTATTTGGGGGGTTGGTTGTTTGGGTGGTGGGTTTTACTGTTGGGGGGTTGTTTGTATTTTTTTTACAGGTAAAAGAGCTGATTTCTTTGGGGCAATGCCCCACAAAAGGCCCTTTTAAGTGCTATTGGCAGTTTAGTTTAGGCTAGGGTTTTATTTTATTTTGGGTGGGCTTTTTTATTTTGATAGGGCTATTAGATTAAGTGTAATTAGTTTAAAGATCTTGTTTTTTATTTTCTGTAATTTAGTGGGGGGGTTTTGTAATTTAACTAATTGTATTGAATTTAGTTAATTGTATTTAATTTAGGGAAATTATTTAATTATAGGGTTAGGTTAGGTGTTAGTGTAAGATAGGTTAGGTTTTATTTTACAGGTCAATTTGTATTTATTTTAGCTAGGTAGTTATTAAATAGTTAATAACTATTTAGTAACTATTCTACCTAGTTAAAGTAAATACAAACTTGCCTGTAAAATAAAAATAAACCCTAAGCTAGCTACAATGTAACTATTAGTTATATTGTAGCTAGCTTAGGGTTTATTTTACAGGTAAGTATTTAGTTTTAAATAGGAATTATTTAGTTATTAATAGTAGGTTTTCTTTAGATTTCTTTTAATTATATTTAAGTTAGGAGGTGTTAGGGTTAGACTTAGGTTTAGGGGTTAATAAATTGAATATAGTGGCGGCGACGTTAGGGACGGCAGATTATGGGTTAATAATATTTAACTAGTGTTTGCGATGCTGGAGTGCGGCAGTTTAGGGGTTAATATGTTTATTATAGTGGCGGCGATGTTGGGGGCGGCAGATTAAGGGGTTAATAAGTGTAATGTAGGTGTCAGCGATGTCCGGAGCGGCAGATTAGGGGTTAATAAATATAATGTAGATGTTGGCGATATCGGGGGCAGCAGATTAGGGGTTAATAAGTGTAAGATTAGGGGTGTTTAGACTTAGGGTTCATGTTAGGGTGTTAGGTGTAAACATAACTTTTGTTTCCCCATAGGAATCAATGGGGCTGCATTACTGAGCTTTACGCTGCTTTTTGGCAGGTGTTAGACTTTTTCTCAGCCGGCTCTCCCCATTGATGTCTATGGGGAAATCGTGCATAAGCACGTACAACCAGCTCACCGCTGACTTAAGCAGCGCTGGTATTGGAGTGCGGTATGGAGCACAAATTTGCTCTACGCTCACTTCTTGCCTTTTAACGCCGGGTTTAGGTAAGTGAGCGCTGAGAATAACATGCAAGTTAGTAACGCACCCCTCATAACGCAAAACTCGTAATCTAGTCAGGCTGTAAACAATGTTTATAGCAATATGATACATAGTTGCAAGCACTTCTGTCACATGGCTAAAGCTCACATAGGATTACTTTTTAATAAAGGATACCAACTAACCGTAAATGATAATAAAGGTAAATGGGAAAGTCATTTAAAATGTCATGATCTATCCAATTCACTTTAGTTTACTTTTGCCATTACTGTCCCTTTAAGAGGGACTGGTTGTCAGATTATTCTACTAAAAACACAGCTATCTGCTGATCCTTGTGATCTAGAACATCTGTAGGTCATTATACTTACTGAATTATATTATGTTCTATAGTCAATTCTTAATAGCATATTAGCAATTCACACCCTTCAAAAGACCATGATATTTACTATAACATCTCTAGAAGGAGACCTTACAAGTTTTGCTCCATTTTAATTTATCTTAAATATACCATAATCACATCTTCATTTTAACTTCGCATATCCATATTCATAACATGACACTTGTGCCATCTATCAGCTTTCCGTGAGTAAGGAATCAATCACAGTTACTGCTCTGGCTTAAGAACAATTCTGTCATACTTTTAACAAGGTGTGTGATTTGTGAAGACTCTTTGTCATTGAGCTTAGTAAAAGCAGCAAAATAAACTGTCTTCCGTGATTTATCAGAAGAACTAAGAGAGAAAATGGCTATAGACTGTGTATTACTTTAAAAGTGACAACAGCATTAGGGAAATACTTTTAATAAAGTTAATGAACTATATAACTGTTCTATATGACATACTACAGTATTTTGCAGAATTCTGACTATTGTCTTAAATATTTTCCTGCAGGTTGTGATATAGGGGCCTATTTATTAATGCCCGAGCGGACATGATCCGATATATTGCGGATCATGTCCGCCGTACATCGATAAATGCCGACAGCATATGCTGTTTGCATTTATCATTGCACCAGCAGTTCAGGTGAACTGTTGGTGCAACACAGTCCCCTACAGATTCGCGGCCAATCGGCCGCCAGTAGGGGGTGTCAATCAACCCGATCGTATATATATTAATATTAATTAAAGGAACATTCAATCTATGCATCTATCCATCCATCCATTGTATGTTAAGATTGCTTTTTCATGGAACAGTGCTTTTTTAACACTATTGCTGCCAGAGCTTTCTTGCTACAGTAGTCTGTATAAAAATAGTATCTGGTTATTTTGTGCATATTTTTGAATGTTCCTTTATTACTTTAGAGTTGGATATTGTTATTTACAACTTTGTTTGACATAGGAAAGTCTATCTACAAAGTTACCAGGTGAATTTTAATTGGCTATGAAACATTTGTTTGGTTTGAAAGAACTTTGCATAGTTTAAAGACCCTTGAAACTGACGTGTAAACTTCCTAAACTCAGAGCAAACAGACAAGATGCATTCAGAGGCGTATTACTACCTAGGCAAACAAGGCATGTGCCTAGGGCAGCACCTTAGGGGGGCGGCACTTTTAGGAGCCTCTTTAGAGAGTATTGCTCCTCATATGTACCTGCTTACAGCCCTAACTGATCCGCTGTGCTCCTTCCCTCAGACAATCCAGACCTGAAGCTGCATTTGCTACGGGGGGAGAAACCAGCAGAGCACTTAGCGGAAGCACCTGCATACACCAGCTTCTCCCGATCCCCCATTGCAAAACTCAGCGATTGTAACTGTTGAGGTATGGGCTACCTCCAGAACACTGATAACTCATCTCAAACACATTTGATTGGCCTTGCTTCCTTAGTGTGCTCACATGCAACATGTGGCACTGAGTTCAAATGTAGTACTGCTGGGAAAGATGCTGCTGTAATTTATGGTGTGCTACTGAGTAATCCAAGAGATCCGGAGATCCCACGAGGTGGAGGGGACTAGTGAGTAGTATGTACACATTCAGAAATCTGTGAAAAAACAATCACAAAAAAGAGGGCACCTCCTAGTGCAACACTAAGATGATGGTGGAATAAGACAATTATTGTACTGGAGAATACTCACAAGGAGAGCAGCACCAAGTGTGCTAAGTCACACAGGCTGGGGACTCACAGTGGCCCAGCGACACCGATCCTGCAATAGGATGTCAGGATATAGGGAATACAGGTGGTAGGTTTGGTAAATTAGGCTCTGGCTTCCATATGATACAACATTTATTTTTTAAAAAAAAAAGGTTTTAAAAGACATGATGGGGTGTTGTAGTTCACCCAAAATGAGCATAAAAACAAATGTTTAAAACAGATTGCAACGCATTTCTAAGCTCAGCTAGCTTTTTCCTGAGGAAATGCCTGAGATGCGTGAGGAAACAGCTAGCTAATTTGTTTGAATGCCTCACAGAAAAAATACTGACATTGAAATAAGTGACTAAAATCAGCTCTAGCACAGGGTTATGTGGCACAGCTTTGAAGGGTTAAATTAAATAAGAAAAATTATTTGAATTGGAAACTCATACACACATTCCCATTAGTTTAAATGTCATTGAAGGTCTCCATGGTCATTTATGAAGAATCACAAATATTACCCTAGTGTCATCTTTCATTGTAGTAAACTATAAAACTGCATAATGATTAAGGAAATAGGCAAAAGTTGTTGTGCAAAATTTATATTCTTAGCACAATACATTTAGTGGGGATAATAAAAAAACAGGTCTCCTTAAAGATATTTTAAAAACTCAATGCATTTAACAGTTTTATTTGGCAGAACAATACATCCTGCATTACAGTATTTATATAAATAAATTTATGAGCTTACTGAAATAATACATTGATGAATAAACTTACATCCATATAACTAAAGATCATCTTGCTTTCCATATTAACACATTTTAAAAAGTTTGAGACAATTCATAATTGATATAGGTATTGTATTGCACAATTCAGGAAACCTCAGACCAAAATTCAGGACACCTCATAAATGTTGATAAAAAATTTTTATACAGGCACAAAAGAATAGTTTACCTACAATGAACGCCAAAAGTAAAAACTATTGCTAACATAAAACTGCTATTGTTCTTACAGTAAAATGAAGAATAGCCATTGTTTTTTTTTTTAGAGTCTTGATTTCGTCATCAGAATCATAACTAAAAAATCAACACGTTTTACCTTAGTCACACATTGCCTTCAGAGTGTCCATACCAAACTGGTCCACATGCTAAGCATGAGTGAAAATACCCTTGTCTCTGTGTGCCCATGCTGTAGAACTTTAAGTGTCCCAGTCCCAAACACAAATCACCTACCTTTGTATGCCAGCACATGATGTAAGTAGTCCTACATATTTAATTTAAGTTAAATGATACTGATATATTAACATATACTTAGTCTATTTTTCTTACCCTTGTTTAAAGTTTTGCACACAGATTGCCATACTTCCTTCTCTGCATGGCTTGAAAGTTATATACTGTATGACATGTAGAACTACCCCATTTCTGTACACACTGTACCTGGAACAAATGGTCCCTGTATTTCAGACAGCACTGATCACCAGAGGTTCCTAGTAAACCGTGGACCAAACTCATTCTACCCTAATCCACCTGCTTCATGCCAGCCATCCATGAGAAAGTGCAGAGTAAGTGAACTACCAACTCCTTCTTTCCTTCGGAATGTAAACTGTAAAATGCAACAACAACCCCTACTGGGTTGCAGAAGTCTCTGTAGCTGATTTTGTGGAAAGGGATGTTGGTTCTTGTCATTTTTTTGCACAATTGGATAAGGTACAGGAAAACAATTAGGGAAAACTCAGAAATATCCAACTCAGCCTTTTAGGAATTAGGGACAGACTTTGCAGATTCAGGACATTCCCTAAAAAATAGGGACATCTGGTCACCTTATTAAATGCAAATAGCGTTGTCAAGTTAAATTCAGCTTTAGCACAGGCATATGACATGGACCAGCAGTAAAATAGTTAATAAAACTGGATGTATATACTACCAGTGTTCATGCTTAACATAAACTAAAATTATATGCATTTAAGTAATATTAATTTCAGATTTCCATGTATTAATGGTCTTATTGTATAATATAATAAAATTTATTTTAGTGGACAAAATAAAGTAAGGGATTCTTGTCAGCCTCACCTGCTTCTTTGAACTTATATAATTAACTTGTCTGTGCATTTACTGCATACAGTTTAAAAGTCAAAGAGATAGGCAAAGCTATTCAAGTTAGAGATACCTATTAGTGAACTTTATTTTCCAAACCTTCACACTACGGCTCAATTCTATAATTCTATCTAGCATTGCGAGATTTTGTAAGAAGGTTCATCAGTACTGTGAGGTTCCTCAAATAATTATAGAAAGGCACATTTTAGCTTGAGAGATCATTCTTTTGCTAATAAGGGTTCTAGATCTGAAGGTTAGCCACATATATTACAGTATTTTGCACGATTTGTCGAAATGCATGAAGTTTTTGATAAACCCACCAAAAACAAACTGCTTGGCATATGCCTTGTAAAATAAATCGGTTATATCAATAATTACTTTACAAACACAATTGTTAACATCTACCTGAAGTTTCAAATGCAAAAGAATGTATGAATGTATGTTGAGATATATATATACATATATATATATATATATATATATATATATATATATATATATATATATATATATATATATATATAAGCAGCATGAGGCAGGTGCACTCTCACAAACAGTTCTCCAGGTGCCAGGGTGCTAGAGTATGCAAGGGTATATAGAAATAGAAAACAGCACTCTCTGGACTTAAACAGCAAGTCAATTTATTTGGTAACATTTCGGGGAAAGGGTCTGATGAAGGGGAGCATTCCCCGAAACGTTACCAAATAAATTGATTTGCTGTTTAAGTCCAGAGAGTGCTGTTTTCTATTTATATATATATATATATATATATATATATATATACGTATATTATGATGAAGTCTTAGTGAAGTATTTTGCTCATGTATACAACACAAAGGGCCAAATTACAAGTGGAGCGCTAAATATTGCTTTTATGAAAGCAATATTTGCGTTCCACTGTGTAATACTAGTGCATGCTAATGTGCACTGGTATTACAAGTTGTCAGCAATGTGAATGCGACCTAGCGTTTGCATTGCTTTGAACCATTGCACTCATGAGAGTGCACTTCCATAGGCTCCAATAGGAGCCTAGTTCTGATGCCATCAGAGATGGCATCAGAACCTAAGTGCAGCGAAGGGGGTAAATAGAGCAGCAATGGCAGCATGTTTTTATTTATATATATATATATATATATATATACTCTATATACAGTATGTATATACTTATATACATATATATTTATGTGTTAATAAGTGTATTAAAAAATAAAGATGCTGCAATCTTTATTTTTTAATAAAATATACCACACTGTATTTTGGGGGCATTTGGGTCAGATTTATAAAATTAACCAGAGATCTGATTTCTGGTTAATTGTCTAAGTGCTAATTGCTACCGCAAGATCACAGTAGCAATAACCAGCCACTTGTTTTTTTGTTTTGTTTTTTATTTTAAAGTTTTTATTTAAGTTTTGTACTGGTACAACAGAAATTCAAATGACATGTTGACATCTCAATAAACAATCCATCTTAAATGCTTCACTTATAAAGGAACCTAAATACAGTGGTTTCCAGTAAAATTAACATAATCATTTTGAACAAAAAAACAAACAAAACAAAAATAAAAACAGAGAAACCAGTGTTGCCAGTGCCACTTGTAATGGCTGGTTATTTATTGCGAGCCCGCATATGAGCAAATTTGCCTGTTTGCGGGAACGTGATAATTTAGCGCTCCACTTGTAATCTAGCCTAAAGTTGGTCCGCTTGCCAAAAGTTTGCAACATATTATATGCACCTATCCCAAGGTTTATTTTACACATTGTACATACTACTATTTAATATTCAAAGAAAACACACAGATACACACCCATCTAAGGATTATGTAAGCTTTGCTGAAAAGGTTGATAGTACTCTTTTGTGTTCCCTAAGCTTTTATGTATAAAGTCATTTTTTTATTTGCTTTGACTTTAATCACTCTTGTTATAATTATCTCTGAAGGTTACAGGGATTTATAGTCAGAAAATCAGTTGCCTGCGTTCCAATAGTACTAGAATCTACCCTTCTTTGGAGATATTTTTCGGAATTCTATTTTTGTACATATACAGTAAATTTAGTTTAGAAAGAATATATACCAATTCTTCAAAGAAAATGTTATTGGATATTATTTTTTTTTCTTTTTTGTTTAAGCTAACATCTTTTATCAGAAGAGGGTTTACTCATGCATATCTATAAAAATGTAAACACTTTGAAGCAATATGCTAATATAAATTAGTACCAATTATAGAAGAAGCATCTTGTTCAAATTGAGTAACTGTGAGTGGCAACACTTGGGACCGGCAAGCAAACTAATTAGCAAAGAAAACCATCAGTACGTGTTTCGTTGGGATTTACTGTTCTTTATTCCAGCTGTTAGTATGCAACCTATATTAATAGCACTGGTAATGGATCAAAACTGTATTTCTCTATAGTTTACTTTTTGTCACTCCAACATTTTCGATAGTATAGTTATGGTTGCTCATTGTCTTTGATACATAGTGGAGAAATTCATTTTCTTCTCCTTATTAATTCAAAACTTTTAGTTGTATTGCATTTCATAAAGTATTTCTACAGTATAATTACAGGGAGTGCAGAATTATTAGGCAAATTAGTATTTTGACCACATCATCCTCTTTATGCATGTTGTCTTACTCCAAGCTGTATAGGCTCGAAAGCCTACTACCAATTAAGCATATTAGGTGATGTGCATCTCTGTAATGAGAAGGGGTGTGGTCTAATGACATCAACACCCTATATCAGGTGTGCATAATTATTAGGCAACTTCCTTTCCTTTGGCAAAATGGGTCAAAAGAAGGACTTGACAGGCTCAGAAAAGTCAAAAATAGTGAGATATCTTGCAGAGGGATGCAGCACTCTTAAAATTGCAAAACTTCTTAAGCGTGATCATTGAACAATCAAGCGTTTCATTCAAAATAGTCAACAGGGTCGCAAGAAGCGTGTGGAAAAACCAAGGCGCAAAATAACTGCCCATGAACTGCGAAAAGTCAAGCGTGCAGCTGCAAAGATGCCACTTGCCACCAGTTTGGCCATATTTCAGAGCTGCAACATCACTGGAGTGCCCAAAAGCACAAGGTGTGCAATACTCAGAGACATGGCCAAGGTAAGAAAGGCTGAAAGACGACCACCACTGAACAAGACACACAAGCTGAAACGTCAAGACTGGGCCAAGAAATATCTCAAGACTGATTTTTCTAAGGTTTTATGGACTGATGAAATGAGAGTGAGTCTTGATGGGCCAGATGGATGGGCCCGTGGCTGGATTGGTAAAGGGCAGAGAGCTCCAGTCCGACTCAGACGCCAGCAAGGTGGAGGTGGAGTACTGGTTTGGGCTGGTATCATCAAAGATGAGCTTGTGGGGTCTTTTCGGGTTGAGGATGGAGTCAAGCTCAACTCCGAGTCCTACTGCCAGTTTCTGGAAGACACCTTCTTCAAGCAGTGGTACAGGAAGAAGTCTGCATCCTTCAAGAAAAACATGATTTTCATGCAGGACAATGCTCCATCACACGCGTCCAAGTACTCCACAGCGTGGCTGGCAAGAAAGGGTATAAAAGAAGAAAATCTAATGACATGGCCTCCTTGTTCACCTGATCTGAACCCCATTGAGAACCTGTGGTCCATCATCAAATGTGAGATTTACAAGGAGGGAAAACAGTACACCTCTCTGAACAGTGTCTGGGAGGCTGTGGTTGCTGCTGCACGCAATGTTGATGGTGAACAGATCAAAACACTGACAGAATCCATGGATGGCAGGCTTTTGAGTGTGCTTGCAAAGAAAGGTGGCTATATTAGTCACTGATTTGTTTTTGTTTTGTTTTTGAATGTCAGAAATGTATATTTGTGAATGTTGAGATGTTATATTGGTTTCACTGGTAAAAATAAATAATTGAAATGGGTATATATTTGTTTTTTGTAAAGTTGCCTAATAATTATGCACAGTAATAGTCACCTGCACACACAGATATCCCCCTAAAATAGCTATAACTAAAAACAAACTAAAAACTACTTCCAAAACTATTCAGCTTTGATATTAATGAGTTTTTTGGGTTCATTGAGAACATGGTTGTTGTTCAATAATAAAATTAATCCTCAAAAATCCTAATAATTCTGCACTCCCTGTAATAATGACATTTTTGTTTGAGGGAAATTTTTCCCTTTGCAATAATCTAATCTGTGAAACATGTTTAAACTGCAAAATAAGGTGTTTTTTTGTTTGTTTTTAAAGATGTGTATTATAGTCAACATTTATCATAGTGCACACAGACAAGCTTCTCAGAAAGAAAAACTGCCTGCATGCCTTGATGGTTTCAGGTGCAGCATCAGCTGCCTGGAATTAACTTGTGCAACCAATTGCATAAGAGCAGGTCTTGTCAGTCTTCCTGAACAAATACGTCTGGGTTATCTGACATCCGCAACCTCTGAGGCTGTAGTTGTAAGGACATTGCTTTCTAACTTTTGGTTAATCATGAGAGCACGCACCAAAAGTGCCCAAAGCTGCTCACACAGCTTCATAATTGGGGATTTATATGCCAACAATTAAGTGCTGCATTACTTCACTTACAGTTAAATGTATTGTGAAGCATGTATATATACAAATGTGTACTGCAATGTAGCTCTGCATACAAATGTTTTAGAAGCATTTAAAACAATAATTTTACTAGCAATATTTGCATGGTTTATTGTCACAGAACATGTTTATTTTGTCCCCTTTCTTATTACTAGTTTGAGACAAATGTAAATTATTCCTACACTAATCATTTCAATCAGTGTAACATACTGCAGGATTACATATCAGTTTGCATTCCAGCATCCCAGCAGGAAGTTGAAAAAATAAATGTAAATGTAATGGACTGGAAAGCAGGTTAAAATGTTCTTTTGTGATTCAGATAGAACAAACAATTTTAAACATATTTGAAATGTACTTCTATTATCAAATTTGCTTCATTCACTTGGTATCCTTTGTTGAATGAGCAACAATGCACTTTGCAGAACTAGCTGAACACATCTGGAGAGCCAATGACAATAGACATATATGTGCAGCAACTACTCAGTAGCTAGTTCCTAGTAGTGATTTGCTGCTCATGGGCCTATGTAGGTATGCTTTTCAACAAAGGATACCAAGGGAACAAAGTTAATTAGATAATAGAAGTTAATTGGAAAGTTGTTCAAAATTGCATTGTTTGAATCATGAAAGAAAAGATTTGCGTTTTTGTTATGGTTAAGATATTTAAAGTTGGCTAACCATGTGATAGTATGTTAATAAGTTGTTTAAATGATTATATATTGTAATTTCTTTGTAAAAAAGGAATAAACTATGTAAGACTCTAGGGCCTACAACTTTTAAGATGTAATAAGTTCAAGAATAGCTATGTCTCTGAACGTTCACATTTTTACTGCATGATTTAACAGGGAAACCTTTCCATTTTAGTATAATGTGTTCTATTGACTCTTACGTAATGTGTGTCATTGAAGGACATTCACAACGTAATTTTGGTTTCACCATACTGACATTGGAGTCTATTAAAGACATCAGACTCAAAAAGTGAATTCACCTCAAAAAGTTTAATTGTGCATAATTATATAACAAAAAGATTTGCAATGAATATTCATTATTTATTTTGATGTCTTTTCCGGTTATGTAAGTATACAATTATTTTTTTACACTACCCCCAGGGCTTGATGACCAAAAACGTACCGACATTGAGAGAAATCTCGCAAAACTTTGGGGACTTTTCTGAGCATTAAATTACAAAGCATTTGTTTTTCCTTTACATCTAGAACCCTGCAGAGCTCAAAAAGCAAAATGTGCCTTTATAAATTCCTTTGAAGGGACCTCACAGTACTGATGAAACTTAGAAAATATCACCAGACCAGAGAGCATTTTGTGGAATGTAGAACCAACGTGCTGCACAGTGATTACTTGATTTTTGTAGAAGCTTATTTATATCTGACCATTGTTGGCAGTAGCAAAACAGATGTGGAAAATATTCATAAGGCTTTTCAAAGAATTGTCCTTTCGCTGCAGAACAATGCACAGTTTTAGATGTAATCAACATTTATCTTGTACACTGATCTTTTGTCAATCAATAGTATCACCACCATAAAGATATAAAAATGATTTATTAAGCTACCATGTAAAATGTAATGGTGGTGCTGCCACTATTGATTGACACGGATGTTAAGGGTATGGTTCTAACCCTGTAGCTTGCACACTATCTCTAATTAAACCCAGGTGGTGCTGGACTTTACATTGTATGCAGATCTTTTGCAATGCAGTGATAACTTTTTGATGCTTTATAAAATTAATTTAATGTCTGTGTAGGACTTGGTAGAATTAGAGTTAAAGACTAGATTACAAATTCATTTAATTGTTATGGTTTAAGGTGAAGCATTAAAGGGACAGTCTAGTCCAAAATAAACTTTCATGATTCAGATAGAGAATGTAATTTTAAACAATTTTCCAATTTACTTCTATCACCAATTTTGCTTTGTTCTCTTGGTACTCTTAGTTGAAAGCTAAACCTAGGAGGTTCATATGCTAATTTCTAAGCCCTTGAAGGCCGCCTCTTCTCTCAGGGCATTTTGACAGTTTTTCACCACTAGAGGGTGTTAGTTCATGTGTGTCATATAGATAACACTGTGCTCACGCACGTGGAGTTCCAGGGAGCCAGTTCTGATTGGCTAAAATGGATGTCTGTCAAAAGAACTGAAATAAGGGGGCAGTTTGCAGAGGCCTAGATGCAAGGTAATCACAGAGGTAAAAAGTGTATTAATATAACTGTGTTGGTTGTGCAAAACTGGGCAATTCGTAATAAAGGGATTATCTATCTTTTTAAACAATAAGCATTCTGGTGTAGACTGTCCCTTTAAGGTTGGAATTAGGGTAGAATGTGATTAGCAGTTATTTATATGGACCATGTTAAAGAGTCTTTAATGAAAGGACAAGTTACAGCAGTTTACATGGTCATGCTTTCTTGCAATCAAGAGTTAGCACAGCTTCATGTTTTAACAGCATTGAAGGGACAGTCTACACCGCTGACACACTTACAGAGGCAATCCTTCTGCACCATTTCACATTTAGAACTCCATATGAGAATAAAACCATTTTTTTACTTTTTACTGCAGCGTCTTGCAAGTTAAAATGGCCCCCAAACGCCTCCTCCTTATACTGCGAGTCACAATATCGTGCACGAGTCATCGCACATGTGCAGTGTGTATATGTTGTACTGTTCAAAACAATTTCAGGACTGCACCTCAATATCTTTGTAAATTCTATACTTTGCTCACTTTGTAAATTATGCAAGTTGCTCAACAAATGCATCTTGTATTCTTGTGATCTGTGTGATCATAAGCTGTTTGCTTGCTTTGTCCTCTACCCTCTATGATCCAGCAGAACTAATGTTTGGCAAAACTTTTCCTGATTTATATGCGCAAACAGTCCCTTTGCGCATGTGCAAAGCAGCGTGAACTAATCTTCTTCATTATTTACGAGTCAACCAGTATTGTGATGAACACAGAAATATAAATATCATGTATGGGAGGAGTTTGGGGGCCATTTTACCTTGCAAGATGCCACAGAAAGTGTTATACCATGTATTTACTGTAGATGTTTCACATTCTAATGTTCTTCACATAGGGGAATATGTTCTATGTATTTTTAAATTTATATTCTTATATATATCTGTTTATATCCCTACCTATATATAATTATTTATATATATACATATATACATATATATATATATATATATATATACATATATATACACATATATATAGCGAGAGAGAGAGGGAGAGAAAATAACTCATTGTGTAGTTCATTAAAGGGACACTGAACCCAATTTTTTTCTTTCATGATTCAGATAGAGCATGCAATTTTAAGTAACTTTCTAATTTACTCCTATTATCTTCGGTCTCCTATTATCTTCGTTCTCTTGCTATCTTTATTTGAAAATCATGAATGTAAATCTTAGCAGCCGGCCCATTTTAGGTTCAGCACCATGGATAGTGCTTGCTTATTGGAGGCTGACAATTACCCACCAATAAGCAAGCATAACCGTGTTTCTCAACCAGAAATGGGCCGGCTCCTATGCATCACATTCCTGCTTTTTAAATAAAGATAGCAAGAAAATTGATAATAGGAGTAAATTAGAAATTTGCTTAAAATTGCATGCTCTATCTGAATCATTAAAGAAAAAAATTGCATTTAGTGTCCCTTTAACAAGTCAGAAGCCTTGCTTTTCCCACAGCAAACCTCTAAATACATTGTTTCCTATGCAGAAAAAGATTCTGGGTAAGATATGCAAATGAGGTTCACAATGACTCACTTTTTTACTTCAGCCTGCTTTAAGGCAGACTTCCCTTTATACCATAGTATCACTGTATACACAGCTTTTAAGCTTAGTTAGGGTTAGTACAGTGATTCAGAACCATCCCAGGACAGCTGTTTCATGGTTTTTGCAAAAAAAAATATTTAGAATAGAGAACTAAAAATGTTCATGTCCTATGAAGTGTGCACTTAGTATGTTAGTACCACTGGGACATGAGAAACCTGACAAAAGTGCATTAATAATGTATTGCATTCAACAGACCATAAACATGGCAGAGTGACACAAACATGGTAAGGTAGCTCTATTGTTTTCATAGGACATTTATTGATTAGCTCTTTTGCAGGTTCATAGATTGATACATTTCACCAATTATCATCTAGGACACAAATGGCCATAAATAGCAGGTAATATGTAGGGTACAAGTAAGGTAGCCTTCAACCTCTTAGCTTTAAAGCTGAATGAACTGTCCATGTATAAACTGCAACTTTATTATTTGAGAAATTGTTCCTTTCGGAAAACAATAAAAGATAGCTGATATAATTGTTTTCTTAATCTATAGCATCTGAAGTTTCCATAGTAACATGGGCTGTACTATGCTCTTGGGAAACTCCATATTAGACTCATTGACACCTAATATTTCAAAAACTCATAGCTCCTCAATGCAGCATCACACTTATAACAAGAAATTATAATGAACCTCAAGCCAACAGTAGATCTTTTGAAGATAATTAAATAATGGTAATAAATTCTGTATTCAGCTTATTGCTACATTCTGCTAGAAATTTCCTGTGGGAGTATATTCAGTAATGTTTTGCAAAATAAACACAATTTATCTAAGGTTTTAAGGTGATATCTACTGGATTTCTAAGGCATTTGGTAGGCTCTATACAAGATGGAAAGCAACATTTTTGTTTCTCCAGATGTCTCCATTAAGATCATATGGGCTTTTATATATAACTGTGATATTTATTTTCTTAGAATCAAATATCAACTCCATTATTTCTTTGTAATTGTACTTTTTACTCAAAAAAAGACGATGAAATGTTAAATTTATAATGTTAAATGTTATTTAAAGCATGTTTGTTTGCAGGTCCTTACCAAGAACAGAGAGCTCACTGACACTGGGTGTTCTATTACTGGGTAGTGAAACATAAGTGTGTTTTAAAATAAAGAATCCAAAATTGTAATAAGTTTAAATATGACTAATTTGGATATAACACATGAAAACAAATTACTGTACTTAAATGTTTCCATCTGAATTAAATGTTGCGTGTTGCATTACTCAAATATTCTTGGTCTTATGCTTATTAATGCAAAATATCTGTTTGTTTTTAACTTGATGTCACAACTGTGGGATATAATATGCAACAGGTGGCAAACTAGATTTTCACATTGAAAGGCTTGGTATCACTACAGACTAGTGAAATGGAGAAATAACAGAAAAATGGGTCTGCTAGTCAGCAGTTAGAGATCTTCTTGAAGATCCAATTACTTGTACACTTACATGATTTATAACAGCTAGCAAATGTATCAAACAATAATAGAATAATGCAAAGGATTCCATTCCAAGCCACCAGAATTACCCTGTAAAAACATAGGGGATTTTTTGCTTGTTTTTCTAAGCATTCCAATCCAAAAGAATATCACTTTTGGAGAAAACTTAAAGGGACACTGAACCCAAATTTTTCGTTAGTGATTCAGATAGAGCATGCAATTTTAAATAACTTTCTAATTTACTCCTATTATCAATTTTTCTACGTTCTCTTGCTTTCTTTATTTGAAAAAGAAGGCATCTAAGCTAAAAAAAATTTGTTCAGTACCATGGAAAGCACTTGTTTATTGGTAGGTGAATTTATCCATCAATCAGCAAGAACAACACAGTGTGTTCACCAAAAATGGGCCGGCATCTAAACTTACATTCTTGCATTTCAAATAAAGATACCAAGAGAATGAAAAGAATTTGATAATAGGAGTATATTAGAAAGTTGCTTAAAATCGCATGCTCTATCTGAATCATGATAGAAAATTTTTTGGGTTCAGTGTCCCTTTAACTTATAGAAAACCTTAAAAAATATGTTAAACTTTCAGCTTTTTGGTTACTTGTTTTGGTCTTCTGGGTATGTTTGTATAGATACATCACGCCATTCTATGTTTGATATAAATTTGGGAACCTATTAATTTAATGTGTATATTTTAGCTTGTTTTTGTTTTGTTTTTCTTGTTTTTGTTGTTTTTTTACTTCTACAATATTAATAAGTAATACATTAATATCATATATAATTACTGATATCAATCAGTAACAGATTAAAATGTGGCTGTAAAACTACTATGATGGCTAACAAGCTCAATATATGATATGCAAATACATTGCATGAATAATGGTAAAAATAGAATACACATAAGGAGAATTTATTATGACTAATGCTTTTAAGATGCTACTAATAGCATGCACTGGCAAACATGATGCACAGCCAATTTAGTTTTGAAAAAGTACTTTCTTTCTTTGTAGATACAATATTATACTTATTCAGACTCAATACAAAACATTGTATATGTCTTTTATAACATATACAAAAACATAATATATAAGCAGTTCTATGTGTGAATGATGCTTTCTTTATTTGTAGATGCACTATATTATTCACTCAAAACTCCATACAACATGATGTATATATCTTTTATAAACATGTTTTCATCAACTATTTAATGTTATGTTCCAGACTTAAAGGGACACTAAACCCAACATTTTTCTTTCCTGATTCAGGTGGAGAATTACATTTTAAACAACTTTCCAATTTAGTTCTATTATCTAATTTGCTTCATTCTTTAGATATTCTTTGCTGAAGAAATAGCAATGCACATGGGTGAGCCAATCACACGAGGCATCTATGTGCAGCAACCAATCAGCAGCTACTAAGCATATCTAGATATGCTTTTCAGCAAAGGATATCAAGAGAATGAAGCAAAATAGATAATAGAAGTAAATTAGAAAGGTGTTTAAAATTACATGCTCTTTCTAAATGATGAAAGAAAAAATCGGGGTTTCATGTCCCTTTAACAAATTATTTTATTTAATCTGTTTTGATTTTGATGTTTTTGTTTTATTTTCCTTTTCTATTTTTTAACTTCTTTGGATATGGTTTAACATGTTATATATTTCTCTGGAGTTATTTTATATTCTGAACACAGTACACAGCTATCAAATCTTCCAGACGAAAAAACACAGCTTCTCCCCATGTGTACATTGTTTTATAGTTTGAGAACAGTAGGGTCGTAGTGAAGGACAAGTGTCCAGAGAAATGTCCTGAGTGAAGTCATCAGTATTAAGAAGTTTTATTTTTATTGATTTTTTTTTTTTTTAAAAAAAGGAGAAATAACATACTTTACTCATTCCGATTGTGGCACTGAGGAAGTGAAAGCACTATTTGCCTATGTTGGAAATTATCACCATTTGTTTGCAATAACTCAGCATGCAAATGGGTTCCACTTGCTATGAAACATATTAGCTATGACAATTTGCAACTATAATCACTTTCTTCTATGCTGCTGCCCTTCAGTTATAGATCATGCTATAGTTTTCTTAATTTCTCACTTAATTTAACTTTTTTTGTCTCGCTTATTGAACAGAACAATTCAAAATTATACTTATTATTTGCATCCTCATTAGTTTGTTGTTTTCAGTTAATTAATCATCATGGATACCTAATTACCTAATTCAGCACTCTCAATTGACTGGATAAATACACACGCCCAGAAGAGTTTTATCTATAGACTTAGTATGATTGTGATAGCACTGTGTTTACTTATACTTTCAAAACATACAGAACATAGCATTCACTTGATATCTAGCTATAAGTAGTTGACTTACACTGATTTGTTCTTCTGGGAATGTGAGTAGTTTTAAATGTATTTCCCTGTTTGATCATAACTAGTGGAAAGACAGTCACATGGCTTGTAAAATTTTAACTTGTTTTACTAGGGTTTCACTGTTGAAATGAAAAAATTTTTAGTATTCTTTAAGAATTTTTTTTTCATACTATGGGCCCCACATGCTAATGTTTGTGCAGAAAAGGTTCTCAACTTGAGAACCCTTCCACACAGTTTTGCGTTAAATAGGCAGGATTGTATACGTACACTCGCTTGAGTGTGTAATGTCAACCCCCTTCTCTCAAGCATGAGAAGGGCCTGTCAATCACCCCAAGAAAATGTGTTTAGGGTGAATTCAATCTGCCACCTCAGAGGTGGTGGAGAGGGTAAGAAACAGCGGTCTGATGATCACTGCTACTTACACTGAGGGAACCAGGCAAAGGCTCAAAAGCAGTTTGTGCTGCTTAGTACATAGAGCCCTATGAGTCATCTTTACTAATTTAATGTATCCAGACACTTACTATACTCCTGTTCGACAAACATGTATCAATATTCCAGGCTCCATTTATCAAGCTGCAAAGCCTGCTTTCCAAAGTTTAAGAAGTAGCGGTCAGAGGTGGTGGTGAAGCTAAATCACCCCAAACTTATACATCTAGGTTGATTTACAGGCCCTTTAACTGCACAATTAGTTGCAGAAGAGCAGTAGGTAGCAATGCAATAATAAGATCAGAAGCAGGAATACTATAATGCAGACAAAACTGGAATCCAAAAGCAGAGTAGAGAAGAGCAGTAGTCAGTAACCAGAAATCACAGAAGCACGTAACCAGGAAACAAGATCAACAAACGAGCAAAGAATGAGGCAAAAAAGTGCCATAAGCAGGTGTCAGTCACAAAAAAAAACTCTGCAGAAACTCTGTGGAAGTCAACCACGCCCCAAAAATGAAGCAGCAGAAAGCAATGCCTGCAAAAAATTGAAGCAAAACCTGGAGAAAAAAAGGGACAATAAAAACTGGTACTAACACAACTGATAGTGTTTCTCCTATGCTTTGTTGTTCTTTGGATTGCTTTTCTTTAAAACCAATGAAAATGGTTACTTGTGCTATCTGTTCTCTATAGTTTGCTCTAGCAACAAAAACTTCCTCTTGCAATACTGATTCTAAAACAATATGTAGGTACAGTATCTCACAAAAGTGAGTACACCCCTCACATCTTTGTAAATATTTTATTATATATTTTCATGTGAGAAACTGAAGAAAGGACACTTTACTACAATGTAAAGTAGTGAGTGTACAGCCTGTATAACAGTGAAATTTGTTGTCCCCTCAAAATAACTCAACATACAGCCATTAATGTCTAAACTGTTGGCAACAAAAGTGAGTACACCCCTAAGTGGAAATGTCCAAATTGGGCACAATTAGCCCTTTTCCCTCCCCGGTGTCATGTGACTCGTTATTGTTACAAGTTCTCAGGTGTGAATGGGGAGCAGGTGTGTTAAATTTGGTGTTATCGCTCTCACACTCTCTCATACTGGTCACTGGAAGTTCAACATGGCACCTCATGGCAAAGAACTCTCTGAGGATCTGAAAAAAAGGATTGTTGTTCTACATAAAGATGGCCTAGGCTATAAGAAGATTGCCAAGACCCTGAAACTGAGCTGCAGCACGGTGGGCAAGACCATACAGCGGTTTAACAGGAAAGGTTCCACTCAGAACAGGCCTCGCCATGGTCAACCAAAGAAGTTGAGTGCATGGGCTCAGCGTCATATCCAGAGGTTGTCTTTGGGAAATATACATATGAGTGCTGCTAGCATTGCTGCAGAGGTTGAAGGGGTGGAGGATCAGCCTATCAGTGTTCAGACCATAGGCCGCACACTGCCTCAAATGGGTCTGCATGGCTGTCGTTCCAAAAGGAAGCCTCTTCTAAAGATGAAAGCCTTCAAACAGTTTGCTGAAGACAAGCAGACTAGGGACATGGATTACTGGGACCATGTCCTGTGGTCCGATGAGACCAAGATTCATTTATTTGGTAGTGTCAAGGGTGTGTGGCGGCAACCAGGTGAGGGGTACAAAGACAAGTGTGTCTTGACCTACAGTCAAGCATGGTGGTGGGAGTGTTGTGGTCTGGGCCTGCATGAGTGCTGCCAGCACTGGGGAGCTACAGTTCATTGAGGGAACAATGAATGCCAACATGTACTATGACATACTGAAGCAGAGCATGATCCCCTCCCTTCGGAGACTGGGCCGCAGGGCAGTATTCCAACATGATAACGACCCCAAACACACCTCGAAGACGACCACTGCCTTGCTAAAGAAGCTGAGGGTAAAGGTGATGGGCTGGCCAAGCATGTCTCCAGACCTAAACCCTATTGAGCATCTGTGGGGCATCCTCAAATGGAAGGTGGGAGAGTGCAAGGTCTCGAACATCCACCAGCTCTGTGATGTTGTCATGGAGGACTAGAAGAGGACTTCAGTGGCAACCTGTGAAGCTCTGGTGAACTCCATGCCCAAGAGGTTAAGGCAATGCTGGAAAATATTGGCGGCCACACAAAATATTGACACTTTAGGCACAATTTTGACATTTCCACTTAAGGGTGTACTCACTTTTGTTGCCAATGGTTTAGACATTAATTGCTGTGTGTTGAGTTATTTTAACGGGACAGGACATTTACACTGTTATACAGGCTGTACACTCACTACTTTACATTGTAGCAAAGTGTCATTTATTCAGTGTTGTCACATGTAAAAGATATAATAAAATATTTACAAAAATGTGAGGGGTGTACTCACTTTTGTGAGATACTGTACATGCTTTTGATTGAAGGCGTCATCTAACCATGCCATGTTTAATTAGCTCTGAAACTCATACATTTACACCTGTCCCAAACTGACATATATCAGCATATGAGACAAGATAACAGGCTTTTAAAAGTATTATGACCTGTCTCTCCAAAAGCAATGGGAGATTTTTTTTTAACAAAATTACATTCGAATGCTTTAAAAATATTTTTATATATAGAAATTTTGCAGATTAGTATCAATTTAAAGATATATACTATGTAAAAACAAATATTTATGTCCCTTGAAAATACGTTTGATTTTTTTACGACAATCTATACCTTGAGTGCATATATGAGCTCACTGGTGAGGGTGTTTTAAATTGGGCACAATTCAGAATGATACTATGCAATACACAAATTTGTTAGAATTTTGTATATTTATTGTGGTTTAGATTAACTATAGTCCCTGAGCTAGGGAAGATAAGGAAAAGTATAACTGTATAAACAAAAATATATATTTTTTCAGAGTCAGGATCTTTATTTCTGATTAATATCATTAAATTGAAATTTAACTTTTTTCTTTACTTTTCTATGGAAAACTGTTTTGCAATAAAAGATTATTGTACTTCCTGTCTATAAATAAATATAGGAGAGTTCTGTAATGGACTGGTAAACAATATATAACATCATGTCTATTTAACAGACAATTTTGGCAGAATGCTACAGCAAAACATTCTGAAAAGTTGGCTTTCAAACAATAAAGATTCATATTAAAACCAAATTTGTGCCCAGTACTGAATGCATAACAAAAATATTTTTTAACATTTTTTGAAGTACTGGTAAACAACAAGATAGATAGATAGATAGATAGATAGATAGATAGATAGAAGATAGAATAGATAGATAGATAGATAGATAGATTGATTGATTGATTGATAAATAGATAGATATAGTAAACTAGCTGCAGCTCTAAATGGAAAATAAGAAGAAACAATGCTAAAAGACTGTTGATATACTGTATGGCTCTTAGCATAACAATTACTAGAGTATATACTATTCTTAATGAATCTGTCAGTTCTTCAAATAGTTATTTTTCACTATATACTAGAGTGGTATAATATAGCTGGTGTTATATCTCAACTATACTAGGTTGTCTTAAAGTTAGTCATAGATCTTGATCACTTCCTTTATTCTTAAAAAATAATTTAAACTCCGAAAACATGTCATTTATATGAAAGAGTACTGTTTAAAATATATATTTTTTTGGCACAGCAACATTTGTTTAAAAATAAAAATAAAAATTATTATTGTAATAAATTTAAAAGTGCCATTTTAAATCCACTTTAACTTTCTTTAAAACTTAGTTTAAACACTTATTCACTTATGTACTAGGTAAAGGTTTGCTTTTTTTCTGCTGAAGCAAAGGGTTCTCTCTTATTCTTCTAATGTTCTATGCAGCACTTTCATACATTTGATGTCTACTTATCTAACAACTCGTTTAGTGTTTCTTCAGTGGAGTTTCATTAGATTCCTGTGGTGGAACCACAAGATTTATAGGTAAATTTATTAAATAGACAGTCTACACCAGAATTTTTATTGTTTAAAAAGATAGATAATCCCTGTATTACCCATTCCCTAGTTTTGCATAACAAACACAGTTATATTAATACACTTTTTACCTCTGTTAATTTACCTTGTATCTAAGTCTCTGCAAACTGCCCTCTTATTTCATTTTTTTGGACAGACATCCATTTTAGCCAATCAGAGCTGGCTCACTGGAACTCCACGTGTGTGAGCACAATGTTATCTATATGACACACATGAACTAACACCTTCTAGTGGTGAAACACTGTCAAAATGCCCTGAGAGAAGAGGCGGCTTTCAAGGGCTTAGAAATGAGCATATAAACCTCCTAGGTTTAGCTTTTAACTAAGAATAAAAAAAGAGAACAAAGCAAAATTGGTGATAAAAGTAAATTGGAAAATTGTTTAAAATTACATTCTCTTTCTGAATCATGAAAGTTTATTTTAGACTAGACTATCCTTTTAAGCAGCATTTGCAGCTTTTGAGGCTTTGTGGATCAGGCTCACATGAGCGAGTCAGCAATCACAATTTTAAGAAGCATAAACTGCTTCTTTTACCTCTCTTCCACTTTAGAAGTGGCAAGATCAATCAGACACGCACTCATTCAGGGTGATTGACATGCCCTGCAGCATTGCACAAGAAAGCTGTTGCAATGTTAAATTTTCCATGCAATGCAGCATCGCAGTTGGCAATTGCAGGTGTACGCGTTATGTACTTGCAAACCTGTTTGCCTGCAATCATGATGCATTTTGCCCTATGGGCTTCATGTACAAGGCATTAGTGAGCCTGATATTGGCAATATGCATCACCCTGAACACGTTAGTTTCGGGTGATTGACAGGCCCTGCTCATGTGCAACAAATTTATTGTGCAATAGCAAATACAGGCAGCGGATGTATAGTGTCCAAGACAGGAACCTTGTCTGTCCAGAGCTTTGTACATTAATGGAACATGAACCCTAAACATTTTCTTTGATTATTTAGATAGAGCATACACTTTTAAACAGCGTTACAATTTTCTTCTATTATCAATTTTGCTTCAGTTTCTTGGTATCCTTTATTGAAGGTGTGGAAATGCACTACTGGGAGCTATCTGAGAATATCTGTAAACCAATTACAAGAGGCATATATGTGCAGCCTCCATTCAGCAGCTTGCTCCCAGCTCCTAAGCCTACCTAGGTATCATTTTCAACAAAGGATATCAAGAGAACAAAGAAAATTAGATAATAGAAGTAAATTGGAAAAAATTGTATGCTGTTTCTGAATCATGAAAATAAATATTTGGGTTTCATGTCCCTTCAATATTCACCATCCTGTTATTACCCATATTTACACATTATTTTGGGAAACTTATAAGTTCCTTTAAATTATTGTGTTCATTTTATGCTAACGAAAATGACCTGTTTCCCCAGTTATTTTGTTCTCTCTAATCAACTCTCTAATTCTCTCCTAAAGTCCAATAAGGTTATCCTTATACTACCTTCAGCTTCATATATATAAAAACTGAGGTTCAATGTATTTCTCTTCTATGACACAGGCATCTCCAAAATTAAAATTCTCTACCCAATAAACCATCTCTATAATGTATTTACCAAATAAAATACAAAAATGTTACACTACTCACATATCTTGTCTCACATTGATTACTTCATAGTTATTCTAAGTGATTTTTCCAACACTCATTTGTCCCCTTTCCAGTCTTTCATAAATGACTCATCCAGACTCATAGTAATTATACTAATAATAATAACCTTATTTTTCATGCCACCAATACTATAAAGACAGAGATTCTTCCAGACTTAATCTAATATATAACCAGTAATCACATTCATATAAGGAAGGTATATTAGCAGTAATGCCAAAAACACATAGCTTTACTCAAGTAATATTACAGAACGTGTATAGTAATAAAGACTGTAATGTCAAAAGCCAAAATAAAAACTAATCACAAAAGTATACAACATATTTTAATAATAAAAATATTGGGCCAGATTACTCATCGGGTAGCGCTCGTATTATGAGTTTAAAGAAAACTCTTTTCATTCTTGCGCTAACTTGACAAGAGCAAAAAGCCGAACTTGGAATACCACATGTGATTTCATGTATTCCCCCATAGAAGTTAATTGAGCTAAAAAAGTGTGGGGGGAAAATCACTCTTGCGCAAACTCGATCGCCTATTCTCATGCATGCTAACCCGACATGAAAATAAGAATATTTCACATTCCAATGTTCTTCACATAACATAATATGGTCTATCGGTTCATAAATAAATATTTCTACATATATATGATGGTATTTTGGTACAATATATATCTATACCTATAAGTATACATGATTATTTATAGGTATAGATATATACAGAAATACATAGGAATATCTTTTTAGGAATATTTAGAAAATATTCCGCTATTAACAGAACATTGAAATGTGAAATATTTACAGTAAATACATACTTAAAACCTTTATTAAAATTAATATTGCATAAATATGTTGTTTTCATCTGCTTAACTGGAAAGGACTTCAATGCACTTTCATTTATATATATATATATATATACATGTATGTACGTCTATATATGTATACATATCTATTTATTTGTTTATATTTGTATATATGTGTGTAAATACATATGTACATATCCATCATTAGACATGTATATGTATGTATCTCTATGTTAAAGTCCTTTGCCTAATTTTTTTCTTTGAGCCCCTATAACTTTTGTATGCAATATTTTGTTAAATAATTTTATTAGATAGTGTTATTATGAGTGTTACTATACTTTGTAATGTATTTTTGATGTGTTTTAAGTATCTTTTTTGTTTCGCAAAAGTAAACCAGAGCTCTGTAGTCGTGGTAATCCTTCTAGCATAAATCGTGATTGCTCTAAAGTGATTATGTTTACTTTGAACTTGTAAAACAAGCGGTAAGCCTAACAAGAGCAAACACCCACAATAAACTCCTTATCACTCGTGCACAAATGTTTGCGCTCATAATCTGGCCCATTATATTTTAATAAATTGACATGGTTGTTGTATATAGTCAGTAATCCATGATATAGACACAGATCATGGGGCCAATTTATCATAGTGCAAGCGGACATGATACGATGTAGCGTATGGCCGCTGCACATTGATAAATGCCGACAGCATATGCTGTCGGCATTTATCATTGCACAAGCAACCGCTAGCAGGGGGTGTCAGTCAACCCAATCGTATTTGAAGGCTTGAGCAGAAACAGGGGCATTAAGCTCCATTCGGAGCATTTATCATTGCACAAGCAGCCGCTAGCAGGGGGTGTCAATCAACATGATCGTATTTGAAGGCTCGCGCGGAAACAGGGGCATCAAGCTCCATTCGGAGCTTGATAATTCAGCCCCCATGTATGTATATCATAGAAATCCCACAAATACAGGAACAGCATATATAAAAACCCACCCAATAATGAGAGGTATAATTGTATTGCAGTTAGGCAATATGGATTTAGACAACAATCCATCAGCCATAGTTCAGTCATATGGGAGAGCAAGCAGCCATACTCAGATTTTGAAAAAGTGTCCTAGGTACATTCATGCAACCTACCTGGGTATCCTTGTCAGACTGAATGCATCAGAAAAGCGATGACACTTTTTTTACAAACTAAAACATAAAACAGAAATGTTTCTTATTAAATTTGAAGTTCAACTTAAGGAACCGTAAAGTAAAAAATAAACTTTTATGATTCAGAAAGAACATAACATTTTAGACAACTTTCCAATTTACTTCTGTCATCAAATTTACTTTGTTCTTTTGGTACCATTTGTTGAAGATGAAACCTAGGTAGGCTGGTAAGAGGCCTGCTATCTATGGTAGCGGTGTTTAGAACTATGTATAACATTGCTATAAACAATATTGCAAACACTGCTGTCACATGGTTAAAAATAATCCTGAGCTCACCTACGATTACTATTTACAAAGGATACAAGAGAACTAAGTAAAATTGGAATGTTGTTTAAAATTGCATGCTCTATCCAACTGATTTCAGTTTAATTTTGACTTTACATAATAGTAAAAAAATAAAAGGATTTACTGCATTACACTATTTTATCTATGCACCACTGTTTTACTGTAACTATATACAGTGGATATAAAAAGTCTACACACCCCTGTTAAAATGTCAGGTTTCTGTGATGTAAAAAAAAATGAGACAAAGATAAATAATTTCAGAACTTTTTCCACCTTTAATGTGACCTATAAACTGTACAACTCAATTGAGAAACAAACTGAAATCTTTTAGGTAAAGGGAAATAAAAATAAAAAACTAAAATAATATGGTTGCATAAGTGTGAACACTCTTAAACTAATACTTTATTGAAGCACCTTTTGATTTTATTACAGCAGTCAGTCTTTTTGGGTATAAGTTTTTCAGCATGGCACATCTTGACTTGGCAAGATTTGCCCACTCTTCTTTGCAAAAACACTCTAAATCTGTCAGAATGCGAGGGCATCTCCTGTGCACAGCCCTCTTCAGATCACCCCACAGATTTTGAATTGGATTCAGGTCTGGGCTCTGGCTGGGCCATCCCAAAACTTTAATTTTCTTCTGGTGAAGCCATTCCTTTGTTGATTTGGATGTACGCTTTGGGTCGTTGTCGTGCTGAAAGATGAAGTTCCTCTTCATGTTCAGCTTTCTAGCAGAAGCCTGAAGGTTTTGTGCCAATATTGTATGGTATTTGGAACTGTTCATTATTCCCTCTACCTTGACTAAGGCGCCAGTTCCAGCTGAAGAAAAACAGCCCCCAAGCATGATGCTGACACCACCATGCTTCACTGTGGGTATGGTGTTCTTTTTGGTGATATGCAGTGTTGTTTTTGCACCACACACATCTGTTGGAATTATGGCCAAAAAGTTCAACTTTGGTTTCATCAGACCAGAACACCTTTTGCAACATGGTTTTGGGAAACTTCAGATGTGTTTTTGCAAAATTTAGCCATGCTTGGATGTTTCTTTTTTGTAAGAAAAGGCTTCCATTTTGCCACTCTACCCCATAGCCCAGACATATGAAGAATACGGGCGATTGTTGTCACATGTACCACACAGCCAGTACTTGCCAGATATTCCTGCAGCTCCTTTAATGTTGCTGTAGGCCTCTTGGCAGCCTCCCAGACCAGTTTTCTTCTCGTCTTTTCATCAATTTTGGAGGGACATCCAGTTCTTGGTAATGTCACTGTTGCACCATATTTTCTTCACTTGATGATGACTGTCTTCACTGTGTTCCATGGTATATCTAATGCCTTGGAAATACTTTTGTACCATTCTCCTGACTGATACCTTTTAACAATGAGATCCCTCTGATGTTTTAGAAGCTCTCTGCGGACCATGGCTTTTGCTGTAGGATGCGACTAACAAAATGTCAGGAAAGACCAACTACAACAGCTGAACTTTATTTGGGGATAATCAGAGGCACTTTAAATGATGACAGGTGTGTACTGACTCCTATTTAACATGATTTTGAATGTGATTTCTTAATTCTGAACACAGCTACATCCCCAGTTATAAAAGGGTGTTCACACTTATGCAACCATATTATTTTAGTTTTTTATTTTTATTTCCCTTTACCTAAAAGATTTCAGTTTGTTTTTCAATTGAGTTGTACAGTTTATAGGTCACATTAAAGGTGGAAAAAGTTCTGAAATGATTTATCTTTGTCTCATTTTTTTACATCACAGAAAACTGACATTTTAACAGGGGTGTGTAGACTTTTTATATCCACTGTATGTAACCCTTGCAAAGAGGGTTAAAACATAATAAAAATCTGCTCAGGAGCTGCAATACTTTCATTGCTCCTTAGATGGACAGGATCAGGAGTCTAATAAGGAGCAGCATATGTATGTAGCCCCCAATCACTGACCCAGCTGAGATGCAGGAAATCAATGCATGGTGGCTCCCATGCTGACTTTAACTATGTTTTTCATAATCCATTAGCATTATAAAAAAAATAAAGATAAAGATAAAAAGTTTGCATTTCAGGTTTTAGGTAGGAGGTATAGGTCAAATGATTTATCATTTATGATTATTACACATCCTAAAATAATTTGAAAACCCTGCATCATAGGTAATCATTAAACCACTCATATGCTGAGCAAATGTTTTAGACAAATGCAAATGTATCCATTATTGATATGTCATCCGTAAGCTGCCACAAATCAATATGCACTTGAAACACAAGATCTGACATGTTATCTACAAGAATATTTTTTTATGATAGTACAATAGTTTTCAATTGTAAAAATAAAAAAAAATCTTACATGAACAGCAAACAATTTTGTTTTTATATTACAAAAAAAAATAATTATTTTCACTTGCTAGCACAAAACCTGTATTGTGCTATTTCACACAGGGGATATTTACACAGTTCTTTACAATAGCTTTTTATTTGTAATGTCAGTCATTTTAATGACACATACACCTGAGTGTATGTCAATCACAAATGGCAATGTTTATTATTCTGAAACTCACAAAGTTCACATCAGGATAAAAACAGAAGTGAGCTATATTTTGATAAAAATACATATTTCTGCCATCATAGAACTTGTGACAGGGCTGTTCAGGGTCTATCTAATCCTGTTAACCTTTCCTTATTGTGTGACTTCTGTACTTTAAAATAAACCTTTAATTTTTGTCATCTCCTTTCCAGCAACTGCCTGTAAAAGGGAGATTAAAATGCACCCTTTATAAATATTGCATTTTCACAGTGGGTGCTGCCATCTTAGGGGTCAATTTACTATTGTGGGGAGGATGGACATGATACGATGTAGCGTATCGTATCAGCCGCACATCAATAAATGCTGACAGCATACGTTGTCGGCATTTATCATTGCACCAGCAGTCCTGGTCAACTGCTGGTGCAATACCCCCCTCTGCAGATTGACCGGTAGCAGGGGGTGTCAATCAACCGATCATATTTGATCGGGCTGATTGCTGTCGGACACCTCAGAGGTGGCGGACAAGTTAAGGAGCAGCGATCTTAGGATTGCTGCTTCTTAACTTCAGCTTCAGGCGGAACTGAAGCGGAGTGGGTCGGATGCAGCATCCACTGCTTCATAAATCGACCCCTTAGAGTTCATATATTCTTGCGCACTGTGACAGAAGTAGTGATCATTCTCAAATCAGTGACATTGTAGGCATTCACAGCTGTACTGTGTGCTTTGGGTTCGCATACAATGCAAACTCTTTTTAGCTTTTATATACAGTTTAAAAATGACTTAAGATGTTTAAAAGTAAATCATTTACAATATAGACCACTGCAGCCATTACAAAACATGTATTGTGAATTATAATAGGAAGTGTCAAAAGGCCAGCAATGTCACTGATCTGTAATAGCACAACACAGAGTGCAAGGATGCCTCATTTCCATAATGGGGGGCACTTAGCATGAAAATGTGGAGCTTGACCCACCAGTACCAGAATTTATGCTATTGCACATGGCATCACTGTAAAACGTAAAAAAAAAACCCATGAAATATCAGTGATAAAATACTTCAATTCCAATATTTAAGATCTCACTCAAATTCAGAAAAATCAGAGAATGTGGATAAGTAGAAAAACATGCAAAAATAACACTAGCAGTGTCTACCCCAAGGGGCATATTTATCAAGCTCCATACGGAGCTTGATGCCCCTTGGCTCGCCGGAAACAGAAGTTATGAAGCAGCGGTCTAAAGACCACTGCTCCATAACTTGTCCACATGCTCTGAGGCCATGGACAGAAATCAACCCGATCGAAAACGATCGGGTTAATTGACACCCCCTGCTAGCGGCCAATTGGCTGTGAATCTGCAGGGGGTGGCATTGCACCAGCAGTTCACAAGAACTGCTGGTGCAATGATAAATGCCGACAGCATATTTATCGATGTGTAGCGGACATTATACACTACTTCGCACATAGATACATATGCCCCCAAGTGTGAATTAAAAGTCAGACAGTTCAATTAAGTTCAAGCCTTAAATCCAATGATGCTTCTCAGTAGGTGGTGTATCCAAATCACCTCAATCTAACTCTGCAAATACACTTTGATTCATGTGAAGTAAAATCGCATAAACACTCTTCCATGCCTATTGGCAGTGCACTGTGTAACCGAAAGTCATCCACTCCCACGGCTGTATTGCATCACTGTTGGAAGGCCGGTCCCACTGTGCTCCTGTTTAGATCCCCATAAATGTCTACCAGAAGTCGGCTTCACCTCAACACATTTAGTTTGCAGGCCACACAAACTTTTTCAAGAGGATATACAACTATGCAAACCAAAGCAATAAGTATACGTACCTATGCCCAGCCTCCTTTAGATTAGAACCAATTGGTATCCAATAATGCTTATTATACCTCAGATTTTAAATAAAAAAGCTCTCAATTTTCAGGGCAGAACCCTTAAATGATAAAGTATGGGGGAATACTGCAACTCAACATCACACTCCAAATAGCTACACATCTTACTTCAAAGATAATTTGTCAAAAGATTAAAAAAATGTATAAATTATAATATTATAAAGGTGCTTTAGAAAAAAGCAAGCCCCAGATTTTTTAGATATATATATATATATATATATATATATATATATATATATATATATATATCACCATTGTTGCTGAAACATAACACACAAATTAAAACCTGTGTCATTACTCACGCTACCATGTAAAAATGAAACAGCTAAAACATTACAATAAAATGTAATTCCTATTATCACTAATTGATCCCCATATCCATAAACACAAAATAAATTATAACAATTTATTTTTTAGATACCTATCAATAGCATCTAAAGATCCAAAAAAAAAACATATTTAGAGAGAAATATAAAAAGACACACACAAAGTTCTTGAGACTGTATAATAAAGTCTAAAATATACATGAAACAACAAAAAAAATACTTGACCCCAACCTAAACAAATACCTTACAAAAAGGTTTTAATATCCATCTCTATATTCAAGACAGATGGATGTAAAAACTGTAGTTGATAGATCCAAAAAAAGTCTCCTTTTGATGTAGTTTAAGTAATCTATTACTTATTATACAAAAGAAGTGATCCAATCAATAATTTAAATTCTAAAATCCTTGGAGGAAGCATTGTGATGGATCCTAAAGTGTACAAACATGCTTAATGTTGCACACATGTTCAGAGAATCTAGTGTGTTAAGCTCTACCAATACAGATCAGGTAATAACTGCATTACAGTATATGTATAACATGCATGCTACTGCAAGTTAGTCGGTATTTAATTTTAAATTCATTTGATCTATCCAAACTAAATAATTTAGCTCCATTATTTGATGAATGGGCACATCCCACACTGTGTCTTTCCACAATTTAAATTATCCTTTTTGTACGATAACCAATTGAAGACAACTTCATTCCGCATCATAGTGCATTACCTGCTAGGTGCAAGAAAACTCTTTTCCTAAATACGATATCTGGTTTATCTCAAATTACAGGACCAATAATTGGGCCTGATTTTAGGATTCCCAAATGTTTCTTAATTATATTATTATTTGCTCCTTCACTAAACATTGTGATAAACTGAATAGAGTCTCCTCTGTATTTCTTGTTATGTGTGAGTACCAATAGTTTACTTCTATCTAATGTGTCTACCTTTGTCCTTTCCTTATTAATTAGCGCCCTATCATAACCATTTAGGATGATTCTTTCATCCAATTTAACTGTTACAAATAATAATCATCCACCAAGGAACAATTCCTTCAAACAAGCTTATATTCTCCATATGGAGTATTACTGATCGACAATCTCACTCAAGTGAGTGTGTAATAATACATCTGGGCAGCTGTGTGCATGGGGCCTACAGTGTTATTGCTAAAACCCTATCCTGTACCCAATCATTAATAAAGAAGCAGAGTCTTTCCTGTACCACAATTAACCCTATCTATGACCTTCCCATGTTGTAAATAAACAGAATGCTACCCCAGTCCCCCATTGCTCTTATCCTAGCCTGCACCACTTCACCAGTGCTAGCTAATTTGCCTAAAGAGTAAAAATCTGCTGCAGTGATAATGGGCTCCATGTACTAACAGGCGGGCAGACAGCTTCTCAAGTCGCAAAGCTGTCCATCCACCTTTCGCTACACACGGGCAGCGAATCTGTTGATCCGCTGGCCTGTATGTATCATTACACACTCATCAGAGTGTGTAATGCCTGCCCCTTTTTTCGCGCAACTAAAGGGGTGTTTCCCTCGCCACCTCAGATGTGGCGTAGGGTGTAAGAAGGAGTGGTCTAATGACCGCTGCTTCTTACATTACTGAAAGCAGGCTCGCATATGCAAACCTGACCCACAAGGGCTCCGGAGCAGCTTTCACTGCTTCATACATGGAGCCCTATGAATGGACAGAAATGTTAGTAAGAAAAATCTTTCTATCATGCACATCACTATGTTTTGTACAGTATAGAAATTTGAATAGGGAGAGATATTTAATGAATTAGCTTAGCTAAATAAGAACGTCAAGTCTTACTATTAAGGAGTCTATGTCCTTTTAAAAGCAATACGTTTTAGCACCAAACTGCCTATGTAACTGGTTCCAGATGAAGGGATTCAAATAAGGCCCCTGAATCCTTAGAAGGGTTGCACATTACTGACAGTATTCAAAGGTTCCATTTCAAGGGATCTAAATCATATCTTACGCTTTTTTAAAAGGCTGCACATTAATGCTAATGGTCTGCATGCAGTGGGGAAGTGTCATGTGACCCTTCTATGGAAGACTTTGCAGAATCAATAGAACAAGCCTTCAAAAGCTACTTGCTTCTTTAAATAAAACATTTATTTATTTGCAGTTGTTTCAAAAACCATTGCATTTAAAAAACACATCTGATATTAAAAAAAATGAACAAGCTAGGCTCAGAAGAGCGCATGTGCCTAGATCCCTAAATGACAACAGTGTTTGCAGCAATGTGCAACCTTGATTGCTGCAAACACTGCAGTGATACAGTGATCAAGGCAAATGAAGTCTAGCTATGCTCTTCAACAAAAGATACCAAAGTACACAGTAAATGTGATAACAAAAAGTAAACTGTTAATTTTATTTTTTGTTTGCTTTTTAATGTGTTGCATCTGAATCCTGAAAATGTAATTTTGACTTTATATATGAAAAGTCTCTACAAGTTAATGAACATGAAAAATGGATACATTACTTTTTTTTCTATTATGTTTCTTCTTTTAGTGGTATTGATAACTAATATAAAGTTTGTGCTCATTAAATTCTAAATCAAAGGTAATTTGGAAGAGTGTAATATGGGTTTTAACATGACCTAATCTTAAAGGGACATTTAAAAGGACAGTCTACACCCAATACTTTTCCTTTATTTCTTATTGTTACATACCAGGCAAGCATTTCACAACAAGCTCCACATCTATAAGCTTGTAATTTGAGCCATATAACCTGTCTTCATGGTAAGCATTTATTATTGTACAATACCTGTGCAATATCTTCCACTACTCTTTTGCAACTTGTCAACCACCCCAAATGGATGAGTTATGGGTTATTGGCAGAGATGTTAAAAGGACACAAAACCCACATTTTTCTTTCATAATTCAGACAGAGCATACAACTTAAAAAATGTTTGCAATTTACTGCCATTTTCAAATTTACTTCATTCTCTTGTTATTCTTTGTTGAAGGAATACCTAGGCAGGTAGAGTGTACTACATGGCAGAAAGAATTGTAAATGTATAACATTATTGCAAAACTGCTACCATATAGTGCTGCAGACACGTGCACACTCCTGAGCTTATCTCCCTGCTTTTTCAACAAAGGATACCAAGACAACAAAGAAAATGTGATAATAGAGATAAATTGGATAACAGTTTATAAAAACTTGCTCTATCTGTTTCATGAAAGAAAAACATTTGGGTTTAATGTTCCTGTAACCCCTTAGTGACCACAGCACTTTTCAATTTTATTACTGTTTAAGACCAGGGCTATTTTTACATTTCTGCAGTGTTTGTGTTTAGCTGTAATTTTCCTCTTACCCACACATATTATATACCGTTTTTCTCGCCATTAAATTGACTTTTTAAAGATACCATTATTTTTATCATATCTTCTAATTTACTATAAATAATTTTTATAAAATATGATGAAAAAATGAAAAAACACACTTTTTCTAACTTTGACCCCCAAAATCTGTTACACATCTACAACCACCAAAAAACACCCATGCTAAATAGTTTCTAAATTTTGTCCTAAATTTAGAAATACCCAATGTTTACATGTTCTTTGCTTTTTTTGCAAGTTATCAGGCAATAAATACAAGTAGCACTTTGCTATTTCCATTTTTTTTTTTCAAAATTAGCGATAGTTACATTGTAACACGGATATGTGTCAGGAATCCCTGAATAACCCTTCACATGTATATATTTTGTTTAGTAGACAACCCAAAGTATTGATTTAGGCCCATTTTGGTATATTTCATACCACCATTTCACCGCCAAATGCGCTCAAATAAAATAAATCGTTAACTTTTCCACAAACTTTGGTTAATCACTGAAATTATTTACAAACAGCTTTTGCAATCATGGCACAACAAATGGTTTTAAATGCTTCTCTGGGATCCCCTTTGTTCAGAAATAGCAGACCTATATGGCTTTGGCATTGTTTTTTGATAATTAGAAGGCCACTAAATGACGCTCCGCGACACACATGTATTATGCCCAGCAGTGAAGGGGTTAATTAGGTAGCTTGTACAGAACTTGTAGGGTTAATTTTAGCTTTAGTGTAGAGTAGTAGACAATCCAAAGTACTTATCTAAGCCCATTTTGGTATATTTCACCACCAAAAGCGATCAAAGAAAAGAAAATGTAATTTTTTTCACAATTTTAGGTTTCTCACTAAAATTATTTACAAACAGTTAGTGCAATCATGGCACAAATGGTTGTAATTAGAATGCCGCTAAATGCAGCTGCACACCACATGTGTATTATGCCCAGCAGTGAATGGGTTAATTAGGTAGCTTGTAAGGTTAATTTTAGCTTTAGTGTAGAGATCAGCCTCCCACCTGACACATCCCACCCCGATCCCTCCCTGACCCCTCTCAAACAGCTCCCTTCCAACCCCCACCTCACAATTGTTACCACCATCACGATCGCTTCCAGTGCTTGAAACCCCAGAGGACATGCCTTGGTCATTAACTGACACCCTTTGTAGGACGTGTCTGACACGTCCTCAGTCGCCAAGGGGTTAAGAACATGCTTGCACTGCAAGGGCTTCAACGCATTTGGGCCTATATATTAACAACTTCTGTTACTGTAGAAAACTTTAGTAGCTTCCAGACACTAGCTATATACCTAGATGGCAAAGTACTGTTACTTAAGATGACAATGATTTAATTCACTTACGGCTAGATTTAGAGTTTGGCGGCCAAAGGGGTGCGTTAGCTACGCATGCTTTTTTTCCCCCGCACCTTTTAAATACCGCTGGTATTTACAGTTCACAGAATGGCTGGGTTTTCAGTGCGTTAGGCTTCAAAAAGGGAGCGTAGAGCATAATTTAACGCTACTGCAACTCTAAATTCCAGCGGTGCTTACGGACGCGGCCAGCTTCAAAAACGTGCTCGTGCACGATTCCCCCATAGAAAACAATGGGGCCATTTGAGCTGAAAAAAAACCTAACACCTGCAAAAAAGCAGCGTTCAGCTCCTAACGCAGCCCCATTGTTTGCTATGGGAAAACACTTCCTAAGTCTGCACCTAACACCCTAACATGTAGCCCGAGTCTAAACACCCCTAACCTAACACTTATTAACCCCTAATCTGCCGCCCCCGCTATCGCTGACCCCTGCATATTATTATTAACCCCTAATCTGCCGCTCCGTAAACCGCCGCTACCTACATTATCCCTGTGTACCCCTAATCTGCTGCCCCTAACATCGCCTCCACCTGCCTACACTTATTAACCGCTAATCTGCTGTGCGGACCGCACCGCTACTATAATAAAGTTATTAACCCCTAATCCGCCTCACTCCTGCCTCAATAACCCTATAATAAATAGTATTAACCCCTAATCTGCCCTCCCTAACATCGCCGACACCTAACTTCAATTATTAACCCCTAATCTGCCGACCAAATCTCGTCGCTACTGTAATAAATGGATTAGCCCCTAAAGCTAAGTCTAACCCTAACCCTAACACCCCCCTAAGTTAAATATAATTTAAATCTAACAAAATAAATTAACTCTTATTAAATAAATTATTCCTATTTAAAGCTAAATACTTACCTGTAAAATAAACCCTAATATAGCTACAATATAAATTATAATTATATTATAGCTATTTTAGGATTTATATTTATTTTACAGGTAACTTTGTATTTATTTTAACCAGGTACAATAGCTATTAAATAGTTAAGAACTATTTAATAGTTACCTAGTTAAAATAATTAC
This sequence comes from Bombina bombina, assembly GCF_027579735.1. Lineage (NCBI taxonomy): Eukaryota > Metazoa > Chordata > Amphibia > Anura > Bombinatoridae > Bombina > Bombina bombina. The sequence goes on from NC_069502.1 coordinate 506,715,386, forward strand.
AAAATTACCTGTAAAATTAATCCTAACCTAAGTTACAATTAAACCTAACACTACACTATCTATAAATAAATAAATTAAATAAACTACCTACAATTATCTACAATTAAACCTAACACTAACAAAGCCCCCCAAAATAAAAAAAATGCCCTACCCTATTCTAAATTAAAAAAAGTTCAAAGCTCTTTTACCTTACCAGCCCTGAACAGGGCCCTTTGCGGGGCATGCCCCAAAGAATTCAGCTCTTTTGCCTGTAAAAAAACCACATACAATACCCCCCCCAACATTACAACCCACCACCCACATACCCCTAATCTAACCCAAACCCCCCTTAAATAAACCTAACACTAAGCCCCTGAAGATCTTCCTACCTTATCTTCACCATGCCAGGTTCACCGATCCGTCCTCGGAAGTCTTCATCCAAGCCTCGGAAGTGTTGATCCAAGCCAAAGCGGGGGGCTGAAGAGTGAGGTCTATCCTCGGGCTGAAGTCTGGATCCAAACGGCGGCTGTAGAAATCCATCATCGGGCTGAAGTCAGAAGTCCATCATCGGGATGAAGTCTTCTATCAAGCAGCATCTTCAATCTTCTTTCTTCCGGAGCGGAGCGGAGCCATCTTCTTCCCAGCCGACGCGGATCCATCCTCTTCTAACGACGCCTACTAGCCGAATGACGGTTCCTTTAAATGACGTCATCCAAGATGGCGTCCGTCAAATTCCGATTGGCTGATAGGATTCTATCAGCCAATCGGAATTAAGGTAGGAAAATTCTGATTGGCTGATGGAATCAGCCAATCAGATTGAGCTCGCATTCTATTGGCTGATCGAAACAGCCAATAGAATGCGAGCTCAATCTGATTGGCTGATCGGATCAGCCAATCGGATTGAACTTGAATCTGATTGGCTGATTCCATCAGCCAATCAGAATTTTCCTACCTTAATTCCGATTGGCTGATAGAATCCTATCAGCCAATCGGAATTCGACGGACGCCATCTTGGATGACGTCTTTTAAAGGAACCGTCATTCGGCTAGTAGGCGTTGTTAGAAGAGGATGGATCCGCGTCGGCTGGGAAGAAGATGGCTCCGCTCCACTCCGGAAGAAAGAAGATTGAAGATGCTGCTTGATAGAAGACTTCATCCCGATGATGGACTTCCGACTTCAGCCCGATGATGGATTTCCAGACTTCAGCACGAGGATGGACGTCACTCTTCAGCCCCCCGCTTGGGCTTGGATCAACTCTTCCGAGGCTTGGATGAAGACTTCCAAGGATGGATCGGTGAACCTGGCATGGTGAAGATAAGGTAGGAAGATCTTCAGGGGCTTAGTGTTAGGTTTATTTAAGGGGGGTTTGGGTTAGATTAGGGGTATGTGGGTGGTGGGTTGTAATGTTGGGGGGGGGGTATTGTATGTGTTTTTTTTACAGGCAAAAGAGCTGAATTATTTAGGGCATGCCCCGCAAAGGGCCCTGTTCAGGGCTGGTAAGGTAAAAGAGCTTTGAACTTTTTCAATTTAGAATAGGGTAGGGCATTTTTTTATTTTGGGGGGCTTTGTTATTTTATTAGGGGGCTTAGAGTAGGTGTAATTAGTTTAAAATTGTTGTAATATTTTTCTAATGTTTGTAAATATTTTTTTATTTTTTGTAACTTAGTTCTTTTTTATTTTTTGTACTTTAGTTAGTTTATTTAATTGTAGTTATTTGTAAGTATTTTATTTAATTAATTTATTGATAGTGTAGTGTTAGGTTTAATTGTAGATAATTGTAGTTAGTTTATTTAATTTATTGATAGTGTAGTGTTAGGTTTAATTGTAGATAATTTTAGTTAATTTATTTAATTAATTTATTGATAGTGTAGTATTAGGTTTAATTGTAACTTAGGTTAGGATTTATTTTACAGGTAATTTTGTAATTATTTTAACTAGGTAACTATTAAATAGTTCTTAACTATTTAATAGCTATTGTACCTGGCTAAAATAAATAAAAAGTTGCCTGTAAAATAAATATTAATCCTAAAATAGCTACAATATAATTATTATTTATATTGTAGCTATATTAGGGTTTATTTTACAGGTAAGTATTTAGATTTAAATAGGAATAATTTATTTAATAAGAGTTAATTTATTTCATTAGAATAAAATTATATTTAACTTAGGGTGGTGTTAGGGTTAGGGTTAGAATTAGCTTTAATTGTAGTTATTTGTAAGTATTTTATTTAATTAATTTATTGATAGTGTAGTGTTAGGTTTAATTGTAGATAATTGTAGTTAGTTTATTTAATTTATTGATAGTGTAGTGTTAGGTTTAATTGTAGATAATTTTAGTTAATTTATTTAATTAATTTATTGATAGTGTAGTATTAGGTTTAATTGTAACTTAGGTTAGGATTTATTTTACAGGTAATTTTGTAATTATTTTAACTAGGTAACTATTAAATAGTTCTTAACTATTTAATAGCTATTGTACCTGGCTAAAATAAATAAAAAGTTGCCTGTAAAATAAATATTAATCCTAAAATAGCTACAATATAATTATTATTTATATTGTAGCTATATTAGGGTTTATTTTACAGGTAAGTATTTAGATTTAAATAGGAATAATTTATTTAATAAGAGTTAATTTATTTCATTAGAATAAAATTATATTTAACTTAGGGTGGTGTTAGGGTTAGGGTTAGAATTAGCTTTAGGGGTTAAAACATTTATTATAGTAGCGGTGAGCTCCGATCGGCAGATTAGGGGTTAATACTTGAAGTTAGGTGTCGGCGATGTTAGGGAGGGCATATTAGGGGTTAATAACTTTATTATAGTAGCGGTGCGGTCCGCTCGGCAAATTAGGGGTTAATAAGTGTAGGCAGGTGGAGGCGACGTTGAGGGGGGCAGATTAGGAGTTAATAAATATAATATAGGGGTCGGCGGTGTTAGGCGCAGCAGATTAGGGGTACATAGCTATAATGTAAGTGGCAGCGGTGTACGGAGTGGCAGATTAGGGGTTAATAATAATATGCAGCGGTCAGCGATAGCGGGGGCGGCAGATTAGGGGTTAATAAATATAATATAAGGGTTGACGGTGTTAGGGGCAGCAGATTAGGGGTTCATAGGGATAATGTAGGTGGCAGCGGTGTGCGGTCGGCAGATTAGGAGTTAAAAAATTTAATAGAGTGGCGGTGATGTGGGGGGACCTCGGTTTAGGGGTACATAGGTAGTTTATGGGTGTTAGTGTACTTTAGAGCACAGTAGTTAAGAGCTTTATGAACCGGCGTTATCCCAGAAAGCTCTTAACTACTGTTTTTTTTCTGCGGCTGGAGTTTTGTCGTTAGATTTCTAACGCTCACTTCAGCCACGACTCTAAATACCGGCGTTAGAAAGATCCCATTGAAAAGATAGGATACGCAATTGACGTAAGGGGATCTGCGGTATGGAAAAGTCGCGGCTGGAAAGTGAGCGTTAGACCCTTTAATGACTGGCTCCAAATACCAGAGGGCGGTAAAAACCAGCGTTAGGAGCCTCTAACGCTGGTTTTGACGGCTACCGCCCAACTCTATATCTAGGCCTTAAAAAATGACTCACTCCTGTAAACTTCAACAACTGTTTCAAGAAAGATTTACAGTATATATTTAATAAGTGTTTTAAACAGATCCTAAAGCTATCCTTTTAAAAATATACTGAGCATACTATTATGTTGAACCTTTATGCATTATAGCCTATTTCTAATGTATTACACATTCTAAGCCATGCTCTCACATTAATCAAAATAAGTCTGTCATGCGGGAGTTTTGGGACTTTTGCAATTAGTCATGTCCAATTATGTTAGTATTTTACTTTAAAAAAACTATAGATATATTTATCTATACATTGGTTGATCAATCTATCTATCTACAGTATGTATGTATGTATGTATACGTGTGTGTAATATATATATATATATATATATATATATTGTGTTGCTTGGGTGTTTCTTGATCTGCACTGTGTACGTTGCAAATGGTTATTTTGCTCTAAATAGTTCCTCCTGGTATATTTCAATGGCAGCTAGTTTCTGAATATTCCACTATCATCAAATGGAATGTGAAGGAAAAAGGTATGGAGTTGAGTTTCAGAGTTCAGCGCACATAGAATGGAGAAAAACAAAACCAAATTATGGTGCAGTATGTCAGTACTAGGCAATCAAAAACTAAAAGTGAGATTTAAATGTGCTCACCTTGTTTAACCTCAAACATGTGAGGTATGTTGAAAGCATGGAGGGGATGTAATCCCTATCTGTGGTAAAGATGTTTCCAGCTGGTATGCAGAAACTTTTAGCAGGTGGAAATCTTGATATCCCTGGAGTAGAAATATGTTGGTATTTCAGACAAACTTCTCCTCTCTGGAGTTAGGTAGAGACACTTTAATTCTTTTTTCTGGATTTCTTTTTTGTTGCTGTTTATTTCTTTTCCCCTTCTTTATACTTGAAAGGCTTCTCCTCTCTGGAGTATGGTATAAACTTTATGTATGCAAACCAATTAGTGCTCAGTTTACATACTATGAGATCAATTGTGGATATTAATTGCAGCACTCATGAGATGTGTATAAATGATGCTTGCAAGGACACAAAGTGAAATTTAAAATAAAACACTTTATTTTCCAATGTCCAATAAAAAATGATAAACAGAAATCCTCTTTAATAATAGTCCAGATCAGGGACAGAAATAGGTGAGCATATGAAATATAGTATATTTCTTTAAATCCGGTAGTGAGTTTTTTTATCAGGACTGGTGCAAAAACAGCTTGCTGATAAAAATTAGTGATATTGTGGTATAGGATGCTGTAAGTACAGCTGGAAGTAAATTCCTTGTGGTGGTTTTGAGCTCTGAAAAGCTCCAAGAGTTCAGATGGATAAGTTGGTGTTTATGATTGAAAACCGTAATAAATAGTTACATGAACTGCTGTAAATACAGCTAGATGATGATTCCTTGTGGTTTTTTGAGCTCTAGATAGCTCACAATATCCGGATGGATGTGGATTCTTAAGCCTGTTAGTGACAGGGTCTGTTGCTGAAGTGTTTGAAACTTGGTCTCCCTGGACAGGAAGTGACATCAGAAGTGGGCGTATAAACATAGAACATGATTTGAAATTTAAGTTATAAAAATGTCACTAAGCTTACTTGTTTTGCCATGATAGAAGTAAAACGTCAGTTCTAGAAATGACCCAGAGGCTGTAATAACACTATTCTAACTCCCTGAATAGAACCCAGGACTTGACTCTCTGAGGTTAATACTGAGAGGAAAGGATACTTAAGAATACCAGAAAGTTGGCCGTACTTGAATGGGCACACAATGGAGAGACATCAATTAGGCTGAGGGTCAGAAAACAGATGTAAATCAAGGTACCAAGACAGAAGACTGAAGAGAAGTGAGGGACGTGCCATAGTCAAGAACCAGGGGGACAAATAAAGTAATTAGTAAATTGTATGATGATGTGAAAACGGCTTATTAAGAAGAGTGAGAGAGAAGTTGAGGATGTTGGTAGAGAACTGATGAAGGAGAGAGAGCATTGCGGAACTAGAAAATATGTAAGACAATACAGAGAAATGATGAAGACGAAGAAACAATAATGATACATAGGGTAAGCGATTCAGATAGGGAGATAAATTAGGATATTTAGACATTAAAATTGGCATCTGGAACTGGGGAAATAAGGTTTGTTACTGTGAAGGCAAATTGGGTTATGGGATACATAGCTGTAGATAAGACAGAAAGGACAGATAGGATGGAGACAACATTGAGAGACATCAGAATAGGAATAGAAACGTAAAAATAGTATGGAGTCATATTACATCAAGATTGAGTACTATTAAAGTGAATGTAAATTATGATGCTAAAGTGCCCGGTTTTTAAAAATTTGATTAAAAACAGGGGCACTTTAATTAATAAAAATTGACATTTCACTCCTGTTATGAAAAAAAAACTTACCTTTTAAACTTGACAGCAGCTCCAGCTTCCTCTGGTCATCGCAAGCCATTTCTGAAGTCAGAAATGATGGATAGGTCATCCTCTAATCACGGCTTCCCCCCAGGGGAATCAGTGTCTGATTCAACGCCGTTATTGGAGGAAGCTGGATTCCTCATTTTAGACCCAGGAGGAGGCTTTGCAACGGGTGGAGGAAGCTGGAGCTGCTGTTAAGAGTAAAAGGTAAGTTTTTTTTCACAACAGGAGTGAAATGTAAATTTTGATGAATTAAAGTGCCCCTGTTTTTTAATCAAATTTTTAAAAACCGGACACTTTAGCATCAGAATTTACATTCACTTTAAGCTTTTAACAGAAGTACATAATGTACAGGCAGACAAACATTCTGGTAAGAGAAGAAATATTAGTTGCAAAAAATATATGTATATATTTAGCATGAAACATTACAGCTGTGTAAACTGATTTAATCACTAGGGAAACATTGTTACCGGCCTGATAAGTACAACGCTTTAATGGTGGACAGTGACACACCCCATGAAAACCAGAAAGTTTTTTTTCTTTGTTTTGTTTTTTCGCCCAGGACATATGTGTGTGGTTTTTTTTTTTTTAAGAAAAACATTTTGAAACTAACTCAAATAGAATAACAACATCTTTCTAACAAAAGCTATAATCACATAATTGCTCAATATATTTTCTCATATTAGCTAAGAATTCCTTACTGAATAAAAGGCTTTACTGTGTATAAAATTATGATTTAAACATGTTAGCATGTTTTTTATGTGCTTTCCAGAATGGGCTGCTAATAATTAAATTAATAATCAGGCTTAAAGACAAGTCAATGGCACGCTCAGAAACAATTTTCATAACAGTCTGAAAAACATCAGTTAACTGTATGACCCTAGATCTTTAAAGAGATTGAGATTTTAATTTGTTCAGTCTGGCATTTTTATTCCTTATACCTCCTCAAAGTCATTGGAGCATGGGTGTATGTATTTCTTTATTGCCTAATGTGCCAAGTAAATGTGAATAAGGGTTTTTGTAAATCAGTTCAATTTGTCACTACACTGGAAATCTGTTTGACTTTCATATTGAAAACCTTCTTAAAAATAATGAAGCACTTCAGTACTGTAGAATTACTTTGTATTACACATAGTTATTTGAAATTATTGTAGCTCTTCACTGTCTTTTTTAAGTGCTGATTTTTGCAAGTAAAAAGGGTGCTGGAATTGTGTGTATAGAATGATTTAGAATTATTAGTTTTCTGATTTTTAGTAGTGCTTCAATCTTCTTAATTAGAATTGCAATAGGTAAAGCGCTCCAGTAACTTTCAATTGCTCTGTGCTACGTACTTTGTACCCTAGGTTACCAAAGACTGAAACTCATATGAAATACTCTACAATTCTAATCTATGCCTGGTGGTTTCATAGGGAGTGGAAGAATTGCTTTATTCAAGTTTAATTAAAATGTATTGATTAGAAATATTAAAATATTCTGAACCATGGCCTAACCAACTAAATTTTCTTGCAACTCAATACTGTTTGATTTAGTACATGCAACAGCACTTCAGAAATTGGTAGCAAAATGTAGGTCTATTAAATGCAACAAAATGGACATGGATATATACTTATATACTGTATATATATATATATATATATATATATATATATATATATATATATATATATATATATATATATATATATAGTCCCATAAAAAAGTTGCATCATCAGATCTCTGATGAAAGAGATTACATATCTCTGAAACGTCATCTAATAAAGCTGACTTTGCTGTGAAAAAACCTGAGTGCAACTTTTTTATGGGACTGTTGTATACTGCGCTGTACCCAGGTGGAGGGAGGATTTGCTTTCTACTGTGTTATATATATATATATTTAGATTTTTTATATATATATATATATATATATATATATATATATAGGATAAGGAGGGGTTAAATAGCGCTAATCCTGGTATAAATTGAAATACATATACATATCATAAGAAAATGGACTTAAAAATGGACATGTATTAACAAAATATTTATATAAGGTACATATACATGATAACATTTAACATCCATTATGCCAAGCAATAGCTGTAACAATATAATCTTATGCCATAAGTGCTACATAAATTCACTAATATATCAATATAATGACAATCTTCTGTAGAAATATATGTATATATTCTCACACAACAATGTATCAAACACACAAGATTCGATTGCAAATTACTGATCTCAAAAATGAATGAAATGTGCTTGATTTCATATTTCACGCTGACGTGGGCGAAGGTAAAAACACACACCCCCACTCTTGATTCGCTAAAAAAATTCATGACATGCTAACGATAGGCGGAGTCAGTGGGTTGAAATACCCGCCAAGTTTTCACCTCCGTAAAACCCTTTGAGAAAGCCGAATTACTCTGCGAAACATGTCAGGGGAGTTGGGAGTTAAATGGGCTCCTTATAGTGTTAAAATTTTGTTTTAAATATCAGGAAAAACTTTGATTTAGTGATATAATTGGTAACCAGTTTCAACAAAAAATTGCAGCGCAATATCGGTGCTTTACTCAGTGGTACAGTTAATACTTAAAATAACAAGTCATACTTAATGGCTTATATTTAGTACTTATAACGGCAGGTATCTCTGCATATATACACCGATATTAAGCATTAATGTGGGAGACTGAACTTGGCTATAGACAATCAGTTTAAAAGGTGGTTACAATATTACCGCTAGTAGTCACAGACATAACATTGACTGTCAGTTACTGTCAGTTTACTATCTGCGGTGAACCGGCTGCAATATAAACACTGAGTGTCCTCAGCGACACGTTTATATTAATACTTTTTTAGCTGCTAAGCGGTCAACAAACATAAAAACTGTGATTCAGATGTTGCTAAGCTACTGGTGATAGATCTGTAGTCATTTGCAGCGCAATAATGGTGCTGCAGTAAGTGGTTCCTATACCATTGGATTAATAAGTCACATATATTGAGCTAGATAACATTATACATTTACTAGCAGACTCTATATAAGGTCCACATATATTGAGTACTACAGTTGAACTAACGGCTGAAATTTACTCGATTCATACTTAGCTTCTTAGAATCCAGAGTACTAACAGAGCTCTGGTGAATAACTGTGTACTACCTTTAGCTCCATAAACAAGCCATATCAGCAAACCCTTATGCTATGTTATAACAGCTGCAGTTAAAATCTAATGGTTTACCTACATTAGGAATAATTCAGAGAGCAAATTAATCAGAAATATATTGTAGCAATTTGGATACCAGCCTGAATCTAGAATATCTAGACTTAGCTACAAATACACTGATGAGACCCATATAATGGTGTTTATAAATATATGACGAATTCACTAATTCAGTGTTATTTATTAGCTAACTGAATAACGTTATCCAATACAAATCTATTAAAAGAAAATATAGACGTACTGCTATTGAGATATTGATAACAGTATTATGGTGAAACAATAGTTAGCTTATTACACCCAAATGGGGATAATATTGTAAAAGCAACTTAAATACACTGAACTTCATATTTAAGTACATGGTATACCACAAGATACCATAATCACTACTCTAGATAATCTGACATTTGTTTCAGTAGACTAACTGGAATTATGAATGTTCTAACATTCTTTTGGGTTAACTCCCACTTTTATTAGAAATGGATAACTCATAGAGTTGGCAGAATCCTAGCCGAAATATATATATATATTAGCTATTCATTTTATAGCAGCTACCTATTTGGTTTATTATAGCTCTGTTCCATATTCCTATCAAAGTTGAATCATTCCTGGGCTTTTAATGTATTGTCCGTTCCATTTAATTTTAATATATAGTTCAATAAAAGTTATGTTTTAATTTAATTCACTGATCCGTATTCCTGAAACTCAGTAAACAATTCCATATTAGGCAATTAGAGTGCTTATCAAGTGTACATTCTCTTGGAGATGTCAATCCCCAATTCTTGTTCAGAGTTCATTAGTACACAGCACCTAACAATGATACTATAAATACAATAAGTGGAATAGAAGATTTTCATCTTCCACCTAATATAATTATCATACAAGTATCAATAACTATATTCCTTATTTACAACCAGTGGTGCCATTGGGCCCTCTTCCCTTTTCTACCAGGATTAACTCTATTTAACCCCTACTTGTCCTCTTTAGCCACATATTACTAAGGATTGTGGAAAGATCTTCTTTCTGCAATACCTTTATTGGAGGGTTTCAACTGCTTTTAATATCCTGGAATTTTTTGGACAACCTGTGAGACAGTACATGTGCTCTTAGTATTTTTTTATTCCATTGTCTTAGCGCCTTCTCATCTGCTCTCTTTTTCTTATATATATATATATATAAAATTATGCATGGCATTAACATCTATGATAATACAAAAATCTCTATCATTAACATATCAAGGGTTGAAACATTGGGCAAGATATCTGAGTTTGTATATCTTCGCCTGGTACATTAAGTGCAACAAAAATATTTCTATCAAGCATTACATAAAACCATTAAAGGGACAGTCTAGTCCAAAATAAACTTTCATGATTCAGATAGAGAATGTAATATTAATAAATTTTCCAATTTACTTTTATCACCAATTTTGCTTTGTTCTCTTGGTATTCTTAGTTGAAAGCTTAACCTAGGAGGTCCATATGCTAATTTCGAAGCCCTTGAAGGCCGCCTCTTCTCTCAGGGCATTTTAACAGTTTTTCACCACTAGAGGGTGTTAGTTCACATTTATTATATAGATAACACTGTGCTCACGCACGTGGAGTTCCAGTGAGCAAGCCCTGATTGGCTAAAATGAATGTCTGTCAAAAGAACTGAAATAAGGGGGCAGTTTGCAGAGGCTTAGATACAAGGTAATCACAGAGGTAAAAAGTGTATTTATATAACTGTGTTGGTTATGCAAAACTAGCGAATGGGTAATAAATGGATTATCTATCTTTTCAAACAATAAAAATTCTGGTGTAGACTGTCCCTTTAAGCATTGCTAATATTAGAAAAAACATCATGCATTGTTCATTATCATATACATAGTGTGCAATTATAGCTTAAAGTATATTTTTGTGACTTGAGTTGAGACAAAGGTGCTCTTATCCTGAACTTTTGAAATATCTCTTAAGATAATTTATTTAGGCCTAGATTTAGAGTTGGGCGGTAGCCGTCAAAACCAGCGTTAGAGGCTCCTAACGCTGGTTTTTACCGCCCTCTGGTATTTGGAGTCAGTCATTAAAGGGTCTAACGCTAACTTTTCAGCTGTGACTTTTCCATACCACAGATCCCCTTACGTCAATTGCGTATCCTATCTTTTCAATGGGATCTTTCTAACGCTGGTATTTAGAGTCGTGGCTGAAGTGAGCGTTAGAAATCTAACGACAAAACTCCAGCCGCAGAAAAAAGTCAGTAGTTAAGAGCTTTCTGGGCTAACGCCGGTTTATAAAGCTCCTAACTACTGTGCTCTAAAGTACACTAACACCCATAAACTACCTATGTACCCCTAAACCGAGGTCCCCCCACATCGCCGCCACTCTATTAAATTTTTTAAACCCCTAATCTGCCGACCGCCACCTACGTTATACTTATGTACCCCTAATCTGCTGCCCCTAACACCGCCGACCCCTATATTATATTTATTAACCCCTAACCTGCCCCCCACAACGTCGCTGCCAGCTACCTACAATAATTAACCCCTAATCTGCCGACCGCAAAGCGCCGCTACCTATGTTATCCTTATGTACCCCTAATCTGCTGCCCCTAACACCGCCAACCCCTATATTATATTTATTAACCCCTAATCTGCCCCCCTCAACGTCGCCTCCACCTGCCTACACTTATTAACCCCTAATCTGCCGAGCGGACTGCACCGCTACTATAATAAAGGTGGTGGGTTGTAATGTTGGGGGGGTATTGTATGTGTTTTTTTACAGGCAAAAGAGCTGAATTTCTTGGGGCATGCCCCGCAAAGGGCCCTGTTCAGGGCTGGTAAGGTAAAAGAGCTTTGAACTTTTTTTAATTTAGAATAGGGTAGGGCATTTTTTTATTTTGGGGGGCTTTGTTATTTTATTAGGGGGCTTAGAGTAGGTGTAATTAGTTTAAAATTGTTGAAATATTTTTCTGATGTTTGTAAATATTTTTTTATTTTTTGTAACTTAGTTCTTTTTTATTTTTTGTACTTTAGTTAGTTTATTTCATTGTATTTATTTGTAGGTATTGTATTTAATTAATGTATTGATAGTGTAGTGTTAGGTTTAATTGTAGGTAATTGTAGGTATTTTATTTAATTAATTTATTGATAGTGTAGTGTTAGGTTTAATTGTAATTTAGGTTAGGATTTATTTTACAGGTAATTTTGTAATTATTTTAACTATTTTAGCTATTAAATAGTTCTTAACTATTTAATAGCTATTGTACCTGGTTAAAATAAATACAATGTTACCTGTAAAATAAATATAAATCCTAAAATAGCTATAATATAATTATAATTTATATTGTAGCTATATTAGGGTTTATTTTACAGGTAAGTATTTAGCTTTGAATAGGAATAATTTATTTAATAAGAGTTAATTTATTTTGTTAGATTTAAATTATATTTAACTTAGGGGGGTGTTAGGGTTAGGGTTAGACTTAGCTTTAGGGGTTAATCCATTTATTACAGTAGCGGCGAGATTCGGTCGGCAGATTAGGGGTTAATAATTGAAGTTAGGTGTCGGCAATGTTAGGGCGGGCAGATTAGGGGTTAATACTATTTATTATAGGGTTATTGAGGCGGGAGTGAGGCGGATTAGGGGTTAATACTATTTATTATAGTAGCGCTCAGGTCCGGTCGGCAGATTAGGGGTTAATAAGTGTAGGCAGGTGGAGGCGACATTGTGGGGGGCAGATTAGGGGTTAATAAATATAATATAGGGGTCGGCGGTGTTAGGGGCAGCAGATTAAGGGTACATAGGGATAATGTAAGTAGCAGCGGTTTACGGAGCGGCAGATTAGGGGTTAAAAAAAATATGCAGGTGTCAGCGATAGCGGGGGCGGCAGAATAGGGGTTAATAAGTGTAAGGTTAGGGGTGTTTAGACTCGGGGTACATGTTAGAGTTTTAGGTGCAGACGTAGGAAGTGTTTCCCCATAGCAAACAATGGGGCTGCGTTAGGAGCTGAACGCTGCTTTTTTGCAGGTGTTAGGTTTTTTTTTCAGCTCAAACAGCCCCATTGTTTTCTATGGGGGAATTGTGCACAAGCACGTTTTTGAAGCTGGCCGCGTCCGTAAGCACCGCTGGTATCAAGAGTTGAAGTTGCGTTAAATATGCTCTACGCTCCTTTTTTGGAGCCTAACGCAGCCATTCTGTGAACTCTAAATACCAGCGGTATTTAAAAGGTGCGGCCAGAAAAAAGCCAGCGTAGCTAACGCACCCCTTTGGCCGCAAAACTCTAAATCTAGGCGACAGTGAGTACTGCTTTTCCTTTAAGGAATATCTATTTATAAATACATAGAACATATTTTGCTATGTGCAGAACATTAGAATGTGAAATATTTACAGTAAATACACAGTATAAAACTTTATTAAAAATTAATTTTGAATAAATATCCTTTAACATGTTTTCATCTACTTGACTGCAAAGGGCTCCAATGCACTTATGTATATGTGTATATATCTATATACATATGTATTTATGTGTGTATATATATCTATAAATACATATATACATATCTAAATACATAAATAATATGTACACACATATAATTATTTATATATATATATATATATATATATATATATATGTATATATATATATATATATATATATATATACAGTCATGGCCAAAAATATTTGCACCCCTGCATTTCTGTCAGACAATGCGCCACTTTGCCCAGAAAGTTGTTGCAATGACAAATGTTTAGGCATTCTCATTTTTATTTCTTTTGTTTGTATTGGTATGACACAAAAAAGTGGAGATAACATTCCACGCTAAACTCCAAAAATGGACTGGACAAAATTATTGCCACCTCCTCAAAATTGTAAGCAATAATTGCATTGCAAGTTTTTGATGCTCCTGTAATTTGTAATTAAACTCATCTTTATCAATTAACAGGTGCTGACAATATAGAAATAACACCAGCAACCAGTTAAAATGGTGAAAAATTGACTCAACCTTTCTGTTGTGTGTCTCTGTGTGCCATACTGAGCACAGAGTAGAGAAAGAGGGGCCTATTTATCAAAGTGTAAACCAAAAATACGCTGAAATTCCGCATCGTAATTGTTGTGAGATTGATCTGACCTAGTTATCAAAGCCTCAAGATTGGCAAATGTTGAAATTTGTGATGTAACATACAATCCTGCGATCTCAGATTGATGCTTACGTCATTACAGATGTTCCGAATACACATTGGCTCTATTTGACACTTTTTCCAATTTATCAAACTTCTAACAGGTACGCTTGCGGCTATTACAATGCATCATAGCTGGTTTTCAATCCGCTACCCTTGAGGAGTAAGAAAGCACCGAAAGCTTATGCTCGATGCTACAAGAGAATGAAGCATACCCCATTGATTTCTATAGTAGAAAAAAAGTTACATTTACACCTAACACCTTAACATAAATCCCAAGTCTAAACACCCCTAATCTGCTGCCCCCGACATCGCCAACACCTACATAATGTTATTAACCCCTATTCCGCCGGCCCCTTGACACCTCCGCTGCTAAATAAACTTATTAACCCCTAAACCTCTGGCCTCCCACATCACCACCACTAACTAAACCTATTAACCCCTAAACCATCAGCCCCCCACATCGCAAAAAACTAAATTAAGCTATTAACCCCTAAACCTAACAACTCCTTACCTTTAAATTAAAATTACAACATCCCTATCTTCAAATAAATTAAAACTTACCTGTAGAATTAAAATAAACTAATTTTAAACTATTAATTAACCTTCCCTAACTATTATACTACAATTAAATTAAACTGCCAATTAAATAAACTAAATTACATATTAAAAAAACTAACCCTACTAAAATGATTTAAATATACAATTATACATTATTACAAAGTCCTAAATTACAAAAAAAAATGTTACCAAAAAAACACTAAATGACGAAAAATAACAAACCAAATTATCAAAAATAAAAACATTTACACCTAATCTAATAGCCCTATCAAAATAAAAAAGCCCCCCCAAAATAAAAAAAACCTAGCCTACAATAAACTATCATTGGACCTTAAAAGGGCCATTTGTGGGGCATTGCCCCAAAGATAACAGCTCTGGCAAAAAAAAATACAAACACCCCCCTAACAGTAAAACCCACCACCCAACCAACCCCCCCCAAATAAAAAAACTATCTAAAATAACCTAAGCTACCCATTGCCTTGACAAGGGCATTTAACTCTTTTACTGCCCAGACCCTAATCTAAAAATAAAAACCCACCCAAAAAAACCTTAAAAAACCTAACAATAATCCCGACGATCCATTTACAGTTCTTGAAGTCTCACTTGAAGGATCCATCCAGCCGGCAAAGTCCTTATCCAGGTGCCAAGAAGTCTTCATCCATGCGGCAAAAAGTCTTCATCCAGGTGGCCTCTTCTATCTTCATACAGCCGGTGCGTAGCGGGTCCATCCTAAAGACATCCGGCGCAGAGCATCCTCTTCATATGGTCACTACCATACATTGATTCTTCAATGCAAGTGACGCAATCCAAGATGACGTCCCTTGTATTCCTATTGGCTGAAAGATTTCAATCAGCCAATAGGAATTAGAGCTGCTAAAATCCTATTGGCTGTTCCAATCAGCCAATAGGATTGAGCTTTCATCATATTGGCTGTTCCAATCAGCTAATAGAATGAGAGCTAAGTCCTATTGGCTGATTGGAACAGCCAATAGGATGAGAGCTCAATCCTATTGGCTGATTGGAACAGCCAATAGGATTTTAGCAACTTTAATTCCTATTTGCTGATTGAAATCTTTCAGCCAATAGGAATTCAAGGGACACCATCTTGGATTGCGTCACTTGCATTGAAGAATCAGTGTACGGCGGAGACCGTAAGAAGAGGATGCTCCGCGCCGGATGTTTAAAGGATGGACCCGCTCCGCGCTGGTTGAATGAAGATGCTTGCCGCATGGATGAAGACTTATTTTCTGCCTGGATGAGGACTTCACCGGCTGGATGGATCATTCAAGCGGGACTTCAAGAACTGTAAGTGGATCTTCGGGGGTTAGTGCTAGGTTTTTTTTTGTTTTTGTTTTTTTTTTTTAATTTTCAAATGCTTTATTAAGAATTTTCCAAGGTATACATAGATAAAACAGAAGAAAAACATTCAAATCAGCATCTTTTGTTACAGGAAAAGATAAAGATGGAGCTTTGTTACAATCATACGTTTACATTTGCAATAATTATTTACGTGTCAGTATAGCTCGAAATCAGTGGTTCTGAATGAATTAGGTCTAGATCACCAATCTGTCAATGCCTGGAAGTAGGGTGTGGCTAGAAGTGGAGTGGTGCCAGCACCCTCTTTTCTTTTGTGGGCTGACCCTACTGTACCTGTTTATTATGTGGTATGAGTTTGTGAGTGTCTGGGGTGTAGTTCTCGTTGTGTGGTATAATTTTTAGGAGGGGTAAGGGAGAGGGGGGAGGGTAAGTTATTATAGGCTGTTTACATATTCTTCCCATAAGAAGGTTATATTTTGGAATTCTTCTGTTCGTTTGGTACATATATAGTGGTATTTCTCTAGTTGGAGGTAGTGGGTGACTTTGGTTTTCCATACGGCTAGAGGTGGTAGGTCTATTTTTTTCCAATTGAGTGGTATGAGCCTTTTTGCAGAATTTATCATGACAGTGAGGAGTGCTTGTTTTAATTTGCAGGGGATTTTAGGAAATTTGTTGAAAAGAAAGACCCAGGGTGTAAGTGGGAGAGGGGTGCCCAGAGCTTTTTCAATTTCTGGTTTGAGAGAACCCCAGAAAGAGGTTGCTTTCGGGCATGTCCACCATATATGTGCAAAAGTTGCTATTTCCCCGCATTCCCTCCAGCATGTAGTTGTTGTGCGGGGAAATAAGTGGTGCAATCTAACAGGAGTATAGTACCATCGGCTCAATAGTTTGATATTCATCTCTAAGGTCGAGATGGACGAGGAACCTTTTGTCATCTGTTGATAAATGATTGCCCATTCAGATGGGTCTAGGGTAGTTTCTAAATCTGACTCCCATTTAGCTACATACGTGGGGGGTGTCAGGTGAGCTACTTGTGATAGTATTCTGTATGTTATTGATAATATTCCTTTTTGTGGGTGGGGATGGTAGCATATTGCCTCAAATTGAGAAAGGGGCCTTTGTAGCTGGGATTTGAAGGGGTGTGTAGTTAAGTAGTGTTTCAATTGTATATAGGTGTACCAGTTTTGGAAGTATGTACCCAAGGTATCGCATATTACCTGTTGTGATTGGATCCCTTTGTCTTTATATAAAAGATGGTGTGGAATTGAGCTTTGAATAGAGGGAGTGGATTGGGTTGCGGTCGCTATCCTTATTTTGCATGAGAAGGGTGTATTTTTGCTGACTGGTGTCAGGGGAGAGCATGGAGTGGAGATTTTGGGGTGTTTCAGGAGTATTTTGTCCCATTGCTTAAAAGTTTCATGCACTAATCTGGGAGTTGTGCATAGTAGTGTCCGCTGGGCCTTGGGGATCCAGCAGTTCCCGCATAGATAATGTGTGTCCGAAAGTGTCTGTTCTAATTGAATCCATTCTTTGTTTGCGCTGTGTTTGCACCAGTCGACGACTCGTGTAAGAAAGGCTGCCTGTCTGTATCGCATTAGATTTGGGGCTCCTATCCCTCCCAATTCCCTTGGGCGATATAGAGTGGAGGTAGCAATGCGGGGTCTTTTGTGTGACCAAATGAAACAGTTGATTTGTTTCTGCAGGGAGAATAGGAGATGTTCTGGGATGGGGACTGGGAGAGTTTGTAGGAAGTATAAAATTTTAGGCAGGATTATCATTTTTACTGCATTGATCTTCCCTAGCCAGGAAAGAGGTTTGTGGCTCCACGCCCTAAGAGTGGTTTGGATTGTCGAATTAAGAGTTTTGTAGTTTAAGGATATTATGGTTTCAAGGGATGGTGAGATGTGAACCCCTAGGTATTTGATTGCCTTGGGTTGTATATGGAAATGGTAGCGTTGTTCTATGTTGTTTATTACTGCCGGGTGTACGTGAATAGCTAGTAGTTCAGACTTTGTATTGTTTATTTTGAAGTTGGAGTATACACCATAAGTGTGCAATGTTTCTAACAGGGGGGGTAGCAACATCTCAATATCTGTTAACGTTAGGAAGATGTCGTCTGCATATAAGGTTATTTTGTATGTTTCGGGTCCAACTACTATTCCGTGAATGTCCATATTGTGTCTAACATGTATGGCCAGCACCTCCATTGCCAGTATAAATAGGAGAGGTGAGAGCGGGCAGCCTTGCCTGGTACAGTGCTAGGTTTTTTTAAGGTTTTTCTTTTGTGGGTTTTATTTTTAGATTAGAGCCTGGGCAGTAAAACAGCTAAATGCCCTTTTAAGGTCAATGCCCTTTTCAGGGCAATGGGTAGCTTAGGTTATTTTAGTTTTTTTATTTGTGGGGGTTGGTTGGGTGGTGGGTTTTACAGTTGGAAGGTGTTTGTATTTTTTTTGCCAGGTAAAAGAGCTGTTATCTTTGGGGCAATGCCCCACAAAATGCCCTTTTAAGGGCCATTGGTAGTTTATTGTAGGCTAGGTTTTTTTTTATTTTGGGGGGGCTTTTTATTTTGATAGGGCTATTAGATTTTGTAATAATGTTTAATTGTATATTAAAATAATTTTAGTAGGGTTAGGCTTTGTTAATTAATAGTTTAAAATGATTTTATTTTAATTCTACAGGTAAGTTTTAATTTATTTGAAGATAGAAATGTTGTCATGTTAATTTAAACTTAAGGGGTTGTTAGGTTTAAGGATTAATTGCTTAATTATTTTGCAATGCGGAGGGCTAACGATTTAGGGGTTAATAGGTTTAGTTAGTGGTGGTGATGTGCGAGGCCAGAGGTTTAGGGGTTAATAAGTTTATTTAGTGGGGGTGGTGTCGGGGAGTGGCGGGATAGGGGTTAATAACTTTATGTTGCAGCGGTGTTGGGGAGTGGAGGGATAGGGGTTAAACATTTTAGTATAGTGGCAGCGTTTAGTAAATGGTATAAATAAAGTTGGGAAAAAGCCGAATAGATGCGAGATCGATGACTACTAGTTAACAACAGTCCGATGCTTATTGCCCCGTACTTGGTGCTCGTGTTTTTGACGGCTTTTTTTATGTAAAAAGAGAGCGTATTGAGACCTGCGGCAGGTGAGCATATTGAAGCCGACGAATGCAACATAGTTGACTCTTTGATAAATATCCCCCAGACCTTCAACTAATTGTCTGAGGATTTGAGAACAAAAATTGTGGAAAAGCATGGACAATCTCAAGGTTACAAGTCCATCTAAAAAGATCTTAATGTTCCTGTGTCCACTGTGGGCAACATTGTCAAGAAGTTTACATCCCATGGCACTGTAGCTAATCTCCCTGAATGGTGACTAAAGAGAAAAATTGATCAAAGATTACAATGAAGGATTGCTCAAATGGTGTATAAAGAACTTCGATCAACTTTCAGACAAATTCATGCTGACCTTCAGGCACAGGGTACAAATGTGTCAGCTCGCACTATACGTTGCCATCTGAATGAAAAGGGACGCTATGGTAGGAGACCCAGGAGGACCTCACTGCTTACACAGAAAAATAAAAAAGCCAGATTGGCCCAAATTTACCTGAAGAAACAAAAATCCTTTTGGTAGAAAGTGCTGTGGACGGATTAAAAAAATTACAGCATTTTGGTAAAGTCCATCATTCGACTTTTTTCAGAAAAAAAAGAGGCTTTTAAATAAAAGAATACAGTCCCTACAGTCAAACATGCTGGAGTTTCACAGATGTTTTAGGGTTGCGTTGCTGCTTCAGCCACTGAATGTCTTGACTGTGTGCATGGATTATGAAATCTGAAGACTACCAAAGAAAGTTGTGGTGCAATGTAGGGCTCAGTATCAGAAAGTTGGGTCTCCGTAAGAGGTTATGGGTCTTACAGCAGGACAATGACTGACAGCACACATCAAAAAGCACCCAGAAATGGTTTAAGATAAAGCACTGGAGAGTACTGAACTGGCCAGCAATAAGTCCAGATCTCAATCCCATAGAGCACCTGTGGAGAGATCTAAAAACAGCAGTTGGGAGAAGGAACGCTTCTAATCTTAGAGACCTAGAGCAGTTGGCGAAAGAAGATTGATCCCAAATTCCAGTAGAAAGATGTAAAAAATCATTGATGGTTACATGAAGTGATTGATTTCAGTTAATTTTTCCAAGGTGGTGTGCAACCAAATATTAAATTTAGGGTGCCAATACTTTTGTCCAGTCCATTTTTGGAGTTTTGCGTGGAATGTGTCAGATTTGGCTTATTTTCTCCACTTTTTTTGTGTCATACCAATACAAACAAAAGAAATATACATGAGAATGCCTAAACATTTGTAATTTCTTTAATTTTATGGGCAAAGTGGTGCATTACCTGACAGAAATGTATATATATATATATATATATATATATATATATATATATATATATATATATATATATATATATATATATACAGGGAGTGCAGAATTATTAGGCAAATGAGTATTTTGACCACATCATCCTCTTTATGCATGTTGTCTTACTCCAAGCTGTATAGGCTCGAAAGCCTACTACCAATTAAGCATATTAGGTGATGTGCATCTCTGTAATGAGAAGGGGTGTGGTCTAATGACATCAACACCCTATATCAGGTGTGCATAATTATTAGGCAACTTCCTTTCCTTTGGCAAAATGGGTCAAAAGAAGGACTTGACAGGCTCAGAAAAGTCAAAAATAGTGAGATATCTTGCAGAGGGATGCAGCACTCTTAAAATTGCAAAGCTTCTAAAGCGTGATCATCGAACAATCAAGCATTTCATTGAAAATAGTCAACAGGGTCGCAAGAAGCGTGTGGAAAAACCAAGGCGCAAAATAACTGCCCATGAACTGAGAAAAGTCAAGCGTGCAGCTGCCAAGATGCCACTTGCCACCAGTTTGGCCATATTTCAGAGCTGCAACATCACTGGAGTGCCCAAAAGCACAAGGTGTGCAATACTCAGAGACATGGCCAAGGTAAGAAAGGCTGAAAGACGACCACCACTGAACAAGACACACAAGCTGAAACGTCAAGACTGGGCCAAGAAATATCTCAAGACTGATTTTTCTAAGGTTTTATGGACTGATGAAATGAGAGTGAGTCTTGATGGGCCAGATGGATGGGCCTGTGGCTGGATTGGTAAAGGGCAGAGAGCTCAAGTCCGACTCAGACGCCAGCAAGGTGGAGGTGGAGTACTGGTTTGGGCTGGTATCATCAAAGATGAGCTTGTGGGGCCTTTTCGGGTTGAGGATGGAGTCAAGCTCAACTCCCAGTCCTACTGCCAGTTTCTGGAAGACACCTTCTTCAAGCAGTGGTACAGGAAGAAGTCTGCATCCTTCAAGAAAAACATGATTTTCATGCAGGACAATGCTCCATCACACGCGTCCAAGTACTCCACAGCGTGGCTGGCAAGAAAGGGTATAAAAGAAGAAAATCTAATGACATGGCCTCCTTGTTCACCTGATCTGAACCCCATTGAGAACCTGTGGTCCATCATCAAATGTGAGATTTACAAGGAGGGAAAACAGTCCACCTCTCTGAGCAGTGTCTGGGAGGCTGTGGTTGCTGCTGCACGCAATGTTGATGGTGAACAGATCAAAACACTGACAGAATCCATGGATGGCAGGCTTTTGAGTGTCCTTGCAAAGAAAGGTGGCTATATTGGTCACTGATTTGTTTTTGTTTTGTTTTTGAATGTCAGAAATGTATATTTGTGAATGTTGGGATGTTATATTGGTTTCACTAGTAAAAATAAATAATTGAAATGGGTATATATTTGTTTTTTGTTAAGTTGCCTAATAATTATGCACAGTAATAGTCACCTGCACACACAGATATCCCCCTAAAGTAGCTATAACTGAAAACAAACTAAAAACTACTTCCAAAACTATTCAGCTTTGAGTTTAATGAGTTTTTTGGGTTCATTGAGAACATGGTTGTTGTTCAATAATAAATTTAATCCTCAAAAATACAACTTGCCTAATAATTCTGCACTCCCTGTATATATATATATATATACAGTGGGGCAAAAAAGTATTTAGTCAGCCACCAATTGTGCAAGTTCTCCCACTTTAGAAGATGAGAGAGGCCTGTAATTTTCATCATAGGTATACCTCAACTATGAGAGACAAAATGTAGAAACAAATCCAGACAATCACATTGTCTGGTTTGGAAAGAATTTATTTGCATATTATGGTGGAAAATAAGTATTTGGTCACCTACAAACAAGCAAGATATCTGGCTCTCACAGACCTGTATCTTCTTCTTTAAGAGGCTCCTCTGTCCTCCACTCATTACCTGTATTAATGGCACCTGTTTGAACTTGTTATCAGTATAAAGACACCTGTCCACTACCTCAAACAGTCACACTCCAAGCTCCACTATGGTGAAGACCAAAGTGCTGTCGAAGCACACCAGAAACAAAATTGTAGACCTGCACCAGGCTGGTGTGAAGAAATCAACTGTGGGAGCAATAATTAGAAAATGGAAGACATACAAGACCACTGATAATCTCCCTCGATCTGGGGCTCCACGCAAGATCTCACCCCGTGGGGTCAAAATGATCACAAGAACGGTGAGCAAACATCCCAGAACCACATGGGGGGACATAGTGAATGACCTGCAGAGAGCTGGGACCAACGTAACAAAGGCTACCATCAGTAACACACTACACCACCAGGGACTCTTATCCTGCAGTTCCAGACGTGTCCCCCTGCTTAAGCCAGTACATGTCCAGACCCGTCTGAAGTATGCTAGAGAGCATTTGGATGATCCAGAAGCGTATTGGGAGAATGTCATATGGTCAGATGAAACCAATGTAGAACTATTTGGTAGAAACACAACTCGTCATGTTTGGAGGAGAGAGAATGCTGAGTTGCAACCAAAGAACACCATACCTACTGTGAAGCATGGGGGTGGCAACATCATGCTTTGGGGCTGTTTCTCTGCAAAGGGAACAGGACGACTGATCCATGTACATGAAAGAATGAATGGGGCCATGTATCATGAGATTTTGAGTGCAAACCTCCTTCCATCAGCAAGGGCATTGAAGATGAAACGTGGCTGGGTCTTTCAGCATGACAATGATCCCAAACACACCACCCGTGCAAAAAAGGAGTGACTTCATAAGAAGCATTTCAAGGTCCTGGAGTGGCCTAGCCAGTCTCCAGATCTCAACCCCATAGAAAACCTTTGTAGGGAGTTGAAAGTACGTGTTGCCCAGCGACAGCCCCAAAACATCACTGCTCTAGAGGAGATCTGCATGCAGGAATGGGCCAACATACCAGCAACAGTGTGTGACAACCTTGTGAAGACTTACAGAAAACGTTTGACCTCTGTCATTGCCAACAAAGGATATATAACAAAGTATTGAGATGAACTTTTGATATTGACCAAATACTTATTTTCCACTATAATATGCAAATAAATTCTTTCCAAATCAGAAAATGTGATTGTCTGGATTTGTTTCCACATTTTGTCTCTCATAGTTGAGGTATACCTATGATGACAATTACAGGCCTCTCTCATCTTCTTAAGTGGGAGAACTTGCGCAATTGGTGGCTGACTAAATACTTTTTTTGCCCCACTGTATATGTATAGATATATATACATACATAGATACATAAATAAACATATTCCAACATGTATTTGTATGTATCCCTATGTTAAAGCCCTTTGTCTGCCTTTTTTTCTAACACCTGAGAGCTCATTTCTTTGAGCTCTTATAACTATAACTATAACTATATATTTTGCAATTTCTTTAAAGATAATTTTTATTAGTGTTTCTAGGAGTATAACTGTACATTATCATATATTTTTTATGTGTTTTGTGACTTGAAATATGAGCACTGAACTTGACACACGCAAACACCCGCAATAAACACCTTTTCGCTCTTGCATAACTGTTAGTATGCCACTTGTAATCTGGCCCAAAATGTTTCATCAAAAAAATATACACAACATTACAGTTGCATGATTCATCACTGCAGAGAACATTAACTCCCCATAAAGGGCTAGATTATAATGGGAGTGCAAAATATTGCTTTCACAAATACTTTATTTGCACTCCACTTAGTAATAGTACCACATGCAGATGTGCATTGGCATTACAAGTTAGGTGCAATGTGAACACGCTTCCATAGGCTCCAATGGGAGCATCGTTCTCCTGCCATCAGACACGGCTGAGAAACAAGTGCAGCGAAGGGGATAAGTTGCGCAGCGACGGGCAGCAAATGTTAAATATATATGAATATGATTATATACATGTATATTAATGTGTTAATATGTGTATATACACATATTAACACATAACTATATATATATATATATATATATATATAAGCATATACATCTGTATTGACAGGGAACACACAGTTCCCCATAGACAGCAATGTAAAGTCACTTTTCAGTGCCATTTATTTCTAAAACCTTACACCTGACACTTTTAACCCCTAAAAACTACTTTAAGGAGTTGTTATTTATTTTAAAAAATGCTAAATTTTTTAAATAAAAAAAAACTATAAGAATTTGGGGCCAATTAGGGCACTTTTGGAAAATTAACCAGAGATCTGTAATGGCTGGTTATTTATCCAGCGCCCATAAACAAATTTATGGGCGCACGATAAAATAGCGATCAACTTGTAATCTAGCCCAAAATGTGTTATTAAGAAAAATATAACAACATTAAAGTGAATATTCATTATTTATTTTCTTGCTTTTGCTGTAAAATACTCTAACGTGTTTGTTCATAGGCTAGAGCTCAAACTGCTACTAAATTTTTCTTGTTCACTAGAAACTATTAGTCTCCTTAACCATGCATTTTATAATGGTGGTATCTTAATGCTATAAACATATGTTTATATTTACTTATAGGGGCCGATTTATTAAAGTGCGGTCAGACATGATACAATGTAGCATATCATGTCCGCCGCACAGCTATAAATGCCGACAGCATATGCTGTCGGCATTTATCATTGCACAAGCAGTTCTGGTGAACTGCTCGTGCAATGCTGCCCCCTGCAGATTCACGGCCAATCGGCCACTAGCATGTGGTGTCAATCAGCCCGATCGTATAGGATCTGGCAGATTGAAGACCACAGCCTCAGGGGCAGCGGATCAGTTATGGAGCAGAGGTCTTTAGACTGCTGCTTCATAACTGCTGTTTCCTGTGAGCCTGATTATTTGCCCCTATGGAGCTTGATTATTTGCCCCTATAGAGATCAGATTAGAAATGCATTTGGGCTTTTTTGTTTAAATGTTATAATTAATTAACTGGGCAGAATCATTTTAAGTGGAGAGAAGGGAGTGATTTCACCCTTGGGTATCTGCTACTACACATGTATTAAAAATAATGCACATTCATACCTCATATCTATGTAAAGGGTTATGATTGGTTACCAAGGTTTTTTATTGTTGTGGGGCTCACAGAAATAGGTGGGAAGATTTTCTACAACATTTTGGAATATGTTCCCATTTACCCAAAAAGCATTTGTGAGGTCAGACACTGATGTTGCATGAGAAGGTCTGGCTTGCAATCAGCTTTTAAATTCATCCCAAAGGTGTTCAATAGGATTAATGTCAGCACTCTGCACAGGCCACTAGAGTTCCCCCACACAAGACTCACCACATCATGTCTTCATAGGCCTTGCTTTGTGCACAAGAGCACAGTAATGCTGGAAAAGGAAATTGTCTTCCCCAAACTGTTGCCACAAAATTGTAAGCACCAATTGTCTAAATTGATTTTTTCTGTAGCAATACAGTGACCCTTCACTGGATCTAAGGGGCCTAGCCTAAACCCTTAAACAGCCACAGTCTTTTATCCCTCCTCAACCAAACTTTACAGGAGGGCACTATGCATTCTGGTAGGTAGCATTCTCCTGGCTTCCACCACAACCAGATTAATCCATCAGACTGTTAGATAGTGAAGCACAATTTATCCCTGCAGAGAACACATTTCCACTGCTTCATCGTCCAGTGGTGGCATTCTTTACACCACTCAAGTCTAGGCATGGCATTGACTATGTAGATGTGAGGCTTGCGTACAGCTGCTAGTCCATGGAAATCCATTTATTGTAGCTCCTGATGCAGTTATTGTGTTGATGAGGCATTTTGGAACTCTGTAACACTGGGCAGCCCACTCTGTTTGCATGGTCTACCACTTTATGACTGGACGGTTGTTGCTCTAAGATGCTTTCATTTAATAATAGCACTTACAGTTTACTTGGGCAGATATAGTAGAACAGAAATTTTATGAACTGATGTGGCAAAGGTTGCAACCTATGATAGTGCCATGTTTAAAGTTAACCAGTTGCTCTGACATTATTTTTCTATAGATATTTCATGGCTATGTACTTGCTTTTATGCACAAGTTAGCAATGACTAAAACACCTGAACATAATATATGTGTATATATATATATATATACAGTATATACTGTATATATATATACTGTGTATATATATATATATATATGATATATATGTATATTCCTTTGACAGAACAAAGCAGCATCTTCATTGATTCGTATGCGCTTTAAAATGTATGTTTAATGTCCTTTCATCTTATAGCATTATAATATACTGTATATACAGCAGGACACGGGGGGGGGGTAGAGAAAATCAGGCAAAATAAACAGTGAATGCACATTTCATACTTCTTCACTATCCTTGATTAAACAAATTATTTATCTTCACAAAACAAAATCAGAATTTCAGTACACCAGAGCAGCTAACAATTTAGCTGTATAGGGGAGAATATGCTGTTTCTTTTAGTACTTATTTTATTTATTTTTATATACAAATCCCTAAAGGTTTTTCTTTTTTTTTCTTTGACAACTATGAAATAAATTTACACTTTGCAGACTAAAACAATTTTATTCAAGGTCAAGTATGCCCTTATGTGATGCAACAGAACATTAAGGACATCATCAAAATATTAATGATAATGATTTGACGCTGCTTAGCATTGGAAACATTGAAATTACAGCTTAATTAGTTTTTGCAGAAAAAAATAAATTCTTCAGAAAAATCTGTGAAGACGCATAGGCAAAGAACAATCATGTATAAAAATAAAAAAAATGTTTTAAAGGGAAACAAACCCAAATTTTTTCATTCATGATTTAGATAGTGCATGCAATTTTAAGCAACTTTCTCTTGCTATCTTTATTTAAAAAAGCAGAAATATAAGCATAGGAGCCGGCACATTTTTGGTTCAAGCACTACCCAGGTGCTGAACCAATGTTTCACTTCCCCATTAAAGCATTAAAAGAGCATTGCAATAACTTAGCAATAACTTCTAAATCCCTAAGTATAGTACAGTCAAATGTATTTTGCTTTAAACTAGTTTTTATTTATTTTTTTGTCCATAGTGTGAGCAAATTTCCAGAGTGGGGTTGAGTAGCATTCATGCAATAATACTACATTTTACCTGTGTCTTAGCTGGTGAGCTCAGTCTTTCAGCAGATCCATCATTTACAATACATTTTTTCTACAGCAATGTACCTTTGCACTCGGTGGATAAGTGAAAAAAATAATACACGGCTAGATTACGAGTTTTGCGGTAAGAGCGGCTCGGTACTAACTTGCAAGTTATTTCCACCGTTCACCTCTCTATAGCGCTGCTATTACATGTTTTCATAAACCCGGCGTTAGCAGGCAATATGTGAGCGTTGAGCAAAATTGAGCTCCATACCGCACTCAAATACCAGCACTGCTTTGAGCTGGTTTTACGCGCTTGTGCACAATTTCCCCATAGACATCAATGGGGAGCGACGGCTAAAAAAACCCTAACACCTGCAATAAAGGAGCATAAAGCTCCGTAATGCAGCCCCATTAAAGTCTATGGGGAAACTAAATTTATGTTTACACCTAGCACCCTAACTTAAACCCCGAGTCTAAATACCCCTAATCTGCTGCCCCCGACATCGCCACCACCTACATTATAGTTATTAACCCCTAATCTGCCACCCCCAATGTCGCCGCTACCTACCTACACTTATAAACCCCTAATCTTCCTCCCCCAACGTCACCGCCACTATACTAAAGTTATTAACCCCTAAACCTAACCCTAAGTCTAACCCGAACACCCCTAACTTTAATATAATTAAAATAAATCTAATTAAAAATTCCTATCATTAACTAAATAATTCCTATTTAAAACTAAATACTTACCTATAAAATAAACCCTAAGCTAGTTACAATATAACTAATAGTTACATTGTATCTATCTTAGGTTTTATTTTATTTCACAGGCAATTTTGTATTTATTTTAACTAGGTAG
This sequence comes from Bombina bombina, assembly GCF_027579735.1. Lineage (NCBI taxonomy): Eukaryota > Metazoa > Chordata > Amphibia > Anura > Bombinatoridae > Bombina > Bombina bombina. Next base: position 506,743,861 of record NC_069502.1, read on the forward strand.
ACTAGTTAGTAAATAGTTGTTAACTGTTTACTAACTATCTAATTAAAATAATACAAATTTACCTGTAAAATAAAACCTAACCTGTCTTACACTAACACCTAAACTTACACTACAATTAAATAAATTACATTAATTTAATACAATTAACTAAATTACAAAAAAAAAACCCACTAAATTACACAAAATAAAAAAGAAATAATCAAATATTTAAACTAACTACACCTAATCTAATAGCCCTATCAAAATAAAAAAGCCCCCCCAAAATAAAAAAAAACCCTAGCCTACACTAAACTGCCAATAGCCCTTAAAAGGCCTTTGCGGGGCATTGCCCCAAAGAAATCAGCTCTTTTACCTGTAAAAAAATACAAATAACCCCCCAACAGTAAAACTCACCACCCACACAACCAAACCCCCCAAATAAAATCCTATCTAAAAAAAACTAAGCTCCCCATTGCCCCCATTAAAAAGGGCATTTGGATGGGCATTGCCCTTAAAAGGGCATTTAGCTCTTTTCAGCCCAAACCCTAATGTAAAAATAAAACCCACCCAATAAACCCTTAAAAAAACCTAACACTAACCCCCGAAGATCCACTTACAGTTTTTGAAGACCGGACATCCATCCTCAATGAAGCAAAGCCGGCAGAAGTATTCATCCAGATGGTATCTTCTATCTTCATCAATCCAGTGGGGAGCGGCTCCATCTTCAAGACATCCGGCACAGAGCATCCTCTTCTTTCCACGGCTAACGAAGAATGAAGGTTCCTTTAAGGGAAGTCATCCAAGATGGCGTCCCTTGAATTCCGATTGGCTGATAGAATTCTATCAGCCAATTGGAATTAAAGGTGAAAAAATCCTATTGGCTGATGCAATCAGCCTATAGGATTGAACTTCAATCCTATTGGCTGATCCACCTTACTAACCCTATTGGCTGATCCAAGATTCTGTAAAGAATTCCTTCAGTGGCTTATTTGGCAGGATCTCTTTTCACCATCCATGAAATTTGTGAAGCAGGAAACCAGCAGTTTCAAAAGTGCAAGTATGGAATTGAGAATCTGACTATCAAACAATAAGATAATCGTACACACCTCATCCGGCCATGGGGCATTATGGAGCCTATAGTTTTTGTTAGGGGGCATGTGAAGGATTCAGCCAAACTTGGTTAAATTTAAGTGAGGCTGCTAAAGGCAAGTGGTCAGGTGCACTTAGGGGATCAAAACAATGGCACCAGAGTTGAATGTAAAGGCAGCAGTGACGTTCAGGCATCTGGATTTCTTGGGACCCTAGACAAACTCTCCAGTATACTGAGTCTTTTTTTTCCAGTAGCAGTGACTTGCGGACACCAGTGCTATTCTAAAATGGCTCAAGATGAAACACTTTAAACCTGTCCCTCAAAAAATATGCACCTCTTAACTAGCAAGCATTCTGTACCAAGTTTCATCCCTCGCCTATAGGAGACTCACTTATAAGGAATTCTCTCCATTAAATAACCCCCAACCTTCAAGGGGTTCTAACAGAGATTTTGACCAACAACTGAAGGCACAGCAAAGTTATTTTCATGTTACGTATATAATGAAAAAGGCATATGGCCCCATTTATTAAATCATGGACAGAACCGGTTTTCAACTAGAGAACATGTCCACCTGCGATTGTGGCAAGCAGCCAGCAGATGCTGCACATCCACTGCCTACATTTAATATTAAACAACACAGTCCTCTGCTGGATCAACTTGCATTAGTGCATAAGAAAAAACCCACGCAAAAAATATTATTATTCAATTTCAAGAAAAAAATGGTCACATCTTGAAATAACCCTTTAAGGGTTCCCCATGCTAGTAATTAAGTTGTACTGGATTCTTTATAATCAAATCACTTGTTGAGTTTATTTTTCTGAAGTTTATAGGTTATATATTTTTGTGTCCATTTATATGTTAAGATGCAAATAAGGTTTCATAATCCATAGCTAGAAAATTTCTTCAGTTTTGAGATATGAATACAGCTGGGGATTTATTTAGACATATAGCAAAAACTAAAGTGAATTTTAGAAAATAATAGCATTGGATAAGGCACCAAAATCTATACCAAAACGGTCTGCATATAGAATTCATCTATAAACACATTGTAACTGGTTATAAAACAAACCAAACCATACAACTACCTATCAGGCCATTCACACAAAAGGAACATGTTAAGGCCCTTGACAGCGTTTGAGTCCAAATGCCATAAAAAATCCCCAACAAAACACGCATTATCCATTGTTTATCCACTACTGAAGCAGACGGCTCCAGGTCACACCCCTCATTTCATTAATAAGTGGGGGGAAGAGTTAGGAGTGCAGATCTCATACATAGACGCTTCAAAAATTTTCACAGCTATCAAGAAATCAGCTAGAGCTAGTAAATTCTTTGAACTAAACATGAAAATACTACACAGATGGTATCTTACCCCATCCCACTGTAAAAGGATATTTAGCGATATTTCTGACATCTGCTGGAGATGCCTCATACATACTGGCCATATGGCGCTTATTTGGTGGCTATGCCCTAACATAGTCCCAGTATGGGAAAAAATTCAAAGGAAACATCAAAGTTACTAGACAGAACACTGCCTTTAGACCCTTCCCTTTGGCTATTCCATATTGTCCCCAAAAAATTTACTATGGAGCAGGTCAAACTATTTAATATTGCAAGTAATAGTCTTAAGATTCTCATAGCCATGAATTGGAAAAGTATCACCGTCCCCACCACAGCACAGTGGGTTCAAGAGTGTAATCATTCTATACTGTTAGAAGAGTATCACTACTACATCAAAAATCGGAAACTAGATAGATATACACAACTCAAGATACTTTGGGAGGAATACTTGAGAGATAAGTTCGTTGTTGGCACAGCATAGCAATTTACAATCTACAGAGGGTATTGTCATCCGCCTTGTGGTAGAAATTGGGGAATGCAAGTTTGTTACGAGAGAAAAAGAAATGTAGATGCCCAGGGGAACTGTTTGGAAAGGTCGTAATAAATCATTTAGATATCTAGGTATCAGGGTTATCTTGAGATAGATCTCATTCATTATTGTATGCTTAGAATTCTATGTCAGGGGGAACGTTGGGTTTTGTTCTATGTGTTATTTCTGTGATTTTACTATTTACATTAATAATATGTTACTTGCACTGGATATGTGTAGTTTGCACAGTTGTAAATGCCTACAAATCTGTAATATTGCCAAATGTACGTACACAGTGTACATATTTTACAAAATAAAAATTATTTTTGGAAAAAAAGAAAAAAACAAACCAAAAATATCTAATTTAAGCAACAGAAATTTGCTAGCCTACCAATACCAATTGCTTAGTCATAGCATGAGTGCCTGTTTTTATCAAGTTTAAAGTAGCTTAGAATGAATCATTCTAAGACATTATTTGCTTTTTTTCCAGAGCTCATAGTACAATGTTTTAACACATACAAAACAAACAACACAAGTAGTGCAACATGATGGTTAGTCAGCTCTTGTTATTATGTTCTTTGTTTTATTCTACAAATAATATCACTGAGAATGTAATTAGCACATTTTTTTTGTTCATACCATAGTTTATGTTCTCTGTCAAATGATACATACATGAGCAACAACTTGGTTAGATCTTACTGTAAAGCCCTCTATAATATTTTTGAGTATACAGGTTTCTTTAAAAGCTGGTTTATAAAATACTTGAATGCATCAGGGAATGTATAAAAGGATGATTTCATGGAAATTGTTGAAGGGTATAATAGCTAAGTCACTGGGGACAGAAATAATGTTGAATTAAGGTGAATAAAGAAAATAGAATACTTAGGACATTGAGATATTTCACTGAACATTACATGTATGCATGAACATTACTTTAAAGCTCCATAAAATAGTTCAGGAACTGCTGAGACTAATGAGAGTTATAGAAAAGCTACCCTATAGTTCTATGTTATATGGGTCATACAGATGATTTAATATCATGGAGCACACATGCCTGAGTTATGGTAGAGAGATGAGCAGATAGACCCTAGTTCTATGTTACATGGGTCATACAGATGATATAATATCAAGGAGCACATAACGTCTGAGGTATTGGAGAGAGATGAGCAGATAGACCTTAGTTCTATGTTATATGGGTCATACAGATGATACAATATCATGGAGAACATAACGTCTGAGGTATTGGAGAGAGATGAGCAGATAGACCTTAGTTCTATGTTATATGGGTCATACAGATGATACAATATCATGGAGAACATAACGTCTGAGGTATGGTAGAGAGATTAGCAGATAAATTATCTTCTGAACTTCATTTTAAATTTACTGACCATTAAATACAGTAGAATTGCCTAATCAACAAATGCTCAATAACAAGACAATGCAATAGTACTTAATCTGAATTTCAAATGAGCAGTATATTTATTATTATTATTATTATTATTATTATTATTAATAATAATAATAAGGTTTAGCATATAGTGACTCCAAAATTTATAGTGTACTAGTAAACTAGGACTAGTAGGATTTTGGGATACATTGCAGCCCCTGATTTAAATATGATATTTGTATTTATTTTTTATGGGCATATTTCACTTAATTGCCCTACCCCCTGGAATATTTCCTGCAGATGCCCTTGTTGTGGAGGTATGCTCCTCTTTGCCAATTAAGTCATAGGAGTTCCATTCCTCAGGGATTAGTTTACTGAAGCATGCAGTTCCAGCTTTAGCTTTTTTCATGTAAACATATTTTTACATTTTCAATGGCTGTTTTTTGGTATGAAAAGCAAAGCATTTTGGAGTTTAATGTACATATAAATACATATTATAACATTTTTAGGCTCTTATAATGTATGTTTAAGAGTAAAATAAAAAATAAAATTCCCTTTAAAACAGCTTCTTCTCTTCTTTTTAACATGTCAGCTCACAATTGCCTTTGGTGCTTTTAACCGCTGTGCTTGTATCCAATTCAGAGCAGATATAGGGGCCTATTTATGATAGTGTGAGTGGACATGATCCGATATAGCGTATCATGTCCGCTGCACATCGATAAATGCCGACAGCATACGCTCTCAGGATTTATCATTGTTCTTGTGAACTGCTGGTGAAATACTGCCCCCTGCAGATTTGCAGTCAATCGGCCACTAGCAGGGGGTGTCAATCAACCCAATCGTATTGGATCGGGTTGATTTCTATTGATTTCTGTCTGCCGTCTCAGAGCAGGGGGACAGGCTATGGAGCAGCGGTCTTTAGAGCCTTTATATGGAGCTTGATAAATATGCCCCATAGTAGTAAGCATTTACATTAGGAAACATTTGTGTAACACAATACATTCTTTACATTATAGTATATAAAAATATAAGTTGCATTGGAATTTTAAAATGATGGCTATTCATAGGTTACACAATAAAAAATCCTTTAGTGAAAAGAATCTGATTTTTTTTTAATTAATAGTTTGGCATCTTTAGGAGACACAATAAATCAGGGAAGACAACTGGTAGTTAATTTACTCCTGACTATTAACTGAAAGATGCAAAAATAAATAAATAAATTCCAGCTCCTTGGGATATGGGATGTATCACTACTGCAAAAACGATCACTTTTAGCTGATCACTTACGATAAAAGTGTGAGTGTGGTTTTAGATTGGTTGCTATGAGCAGGAATTTGTGCATACATGTTATAAAAGAGGGGGAACGAATGTTAAATATTGTTTTCATTCCTTATTTTCACTATAAGAATTCCAGGGCTAATGGAACTACAAAGGTGTGAAAAAAAATCTGAGCCAGCTATATACTGTATATAATTGGTGTTGATGAGGGAGAATTACATTGGGCCAGATTACGAGTGGAGCACTATTTAATGCCTCCGTTCGAGCATTAACTGTGCTAGAAGTAATGCGCTTGTATTTTGAGTTGAAATGAAACTGATTTAACTTGTGCGCTAACCCAACAAGTGCAAAATGCCGAACTTAGAATATTGCTTGCAGATTCAGGTATTCCCCCATAGAAGTCAATGGAGAGAAAAAAAATTGAAAAACTAACACCCTACTCACGCGCAAACTGGATTGCATATTCTCATGTGCGCTAAACCCAACATGAAAATATGAATATTTCATGATTCATTGTTCTTCATATAGCATCATATACATGATTATATATAGGTATAGATATATACAGACATATAAAGGAATATCTTTTTAGAAATACATAGAACATATTCCCCTATTTGCAGAACATTGGAATGTCACATATATACAGTTAAAGGGACATTAAACACTTTGAGATGGTAATATAAATTGATAAATTGTATATAATAAAACAACTCTGTAATATACTTTCATTATTTATTTTGTCCTCTTTGTTTGTAATTCCATTCTGAAATTGTGAGCTTTTCAGTTCCTGTTAGAAATGGAAGGGCAGAACACTGTTAAATCCAGCACAACCATTGGCTGCACACTCTAGTGACCTATTTAAAACAGTCCCTAATTGGCCACAGCAGAGAAGGTAACATAAGTTACAACATGGCAGCTCCCAGTGTTTTATAGACACTAAAACTTTACACTTATTTTGTCACTTTTTAAACAGCTAATGACACTTTAAAAAATACATCTATATGTTAGTCATGGACTAATCTTTTCTTTGAATGCATCATTCTATCTAGCATGTATTTAGTGTTTAATGTCCCTTTAATATATAGTTAAAACCTTTATTAAATATGAATATTGCATACATATGTTTTTTCATGTTCTCATCTACTTAATTGCAAAGGGCTCTAATGCACTTCTATATTTGTTTATATATGTTTACATATCTGTTTATGTGTTTATATGTGTATATATGTCTGTAAATACATATATACACATATAAATACATATGTACACAAAAACCCACACATATATGTATGGAAAAAACTAGTGAGTTTGAGCACTCAAGAGTTATATCTGGATTTGTAGCAATATAATTCAAAAGGTATAAGTATATGATATTTATACCAATTCTCAGTGAGAAATAAACTGGAGATTACTTTATTTAAAATATAACTTGTATTGATTGTTTCAACTTTAAAAATTAAAGGGAAAAAATAAACTTAAAAACACACACAATTAACTGATTTTATTGGGATCACTATGGCCTAGATTTAGAGTTCGGCGGTAGCCGTCAAAACCAGCGTTAGAGGCTCCTAACGCTGGTTTTGGGCGCCCGCTGGTATTTGGAGTCAGTGATTAAAGGGTCTAACGCTCACTTTTCAGCCGCGACTTTTCCATACCGCAGATCCCCCTACGCCATTTGCGTAGCCTATCTTTTCAATGGGATCTTTCTAACGCTGGTATTTAGAGTCGTTTCTGCAGTGAGCGTTAGAGCTCTAACGACAAGATTCCAGCCGCCTGAAAATAGCAGGAGTTAAGAGCTTTCTGGCTAACGCCGGTTTATAAAGCTCTTAACTACTGTACCCTAAAGTACACTAACACCCATAAACTACCTATGTACCCCTAAACCGAGGTCCCCCCACATCGCCGCCACTCGATTAAAATTTTTAACCCCTAATCTGCCGACCGCCACCTACGTTATACTTATGTACCCCTAATCTGCTGCCCCTAACACCGCCGACCCCTGTATTATATCTATTAACCCCTAACTTGCCCCCCACAACGTCGCCGCAAGCTACTTAAAATAATTAACCCCTAATCTTCCGACCGCAAATCGCCGCCACCTACGTTATCCCTATGTACCCCTAATCTGCTACCCCTAACATCGCCGACCCCTATGTTATATTTATTAACCCCTAATCTGCCCCCCACAACGTCGCCGACACCTACCTACACTTATTAACCCCTAATCTGCCGAGCGGACCTGAGCGCTACTATAATAAAGTTATTAACCCCTAATCCGCCTCACTAACCCTATCATAAATAGTATTAACCCCCAATCTGCCCTCCCTAACATCGCCGACACCTACCTTCAATTATTAACCCCTAATCTGCCGACCGGAGCTCACCGCTATTCTAATAAATGTATTAACCCCTAAAGCTAAGTCTAACCCTAACACTAACACCCCCCTAAGTTAAATATAATTTTTATCTAACGAAATAAATTAACTCTTATTAAATAAATAATTCCTATTTAAAGCTAAATACTTACCTGTAAAATACATCCTAATATAGCTACAATATAAATTATAATTATATTATACCTATTTTAGGATTAATATTTATTTTACAGGCAACTTTGTAATTATTTTAACCAGGTACAATAGCTATTAAATAGTTAAGAACTATTTAATAGTTACCTAGTTAAAATAATTACAAATTTACCTGTAAAATAAATCCTAACCTAAGATATAATTAAACCTAACACTACCCTATCAATAAAATAATTAAATAAACTACCTACAATTACCTACAATTAACCTAACACTACACTATCAATAAATTAATTAAACACAATTGCTACAAATAAATAACATTAAATAAACTATCTAAAGTACAAAAAATAAAAAAGAACTAAGTTACAGAAAATAATAAAATATTTACAAACATAAGAAAAATCTTACAACAATTTTAAACTAATTACACCTACTCTAAGCCCCCTAATAAAATAACAAAGCCCCCCAAAATAAAAAATTCCCTACCCTATTCTAAAATACAAATATTACAAGCTCTTTTACCTTACCAGCCCTGAACAGGGCCCTTTGCGGGGCATGCCCCAAGAATTTCAGCTCTTTTGCCTGTAAAAAAAAACATACAATACCCCCCCCCCAACATTACAACCCACCACCCACATACCCCTAATCTAACCCAAACCCCCCTTAAATAAACCTAACACTACCCCCCTGATGATCTTCCTACCTTGTCTTCACCATGCCAGGTTCACCGATCCGTCCTGGCTCCAAGATCTTCATCCAACCCAAGCGGGGGCTAGACATCCACTGAAGAAGTCCAGAAGAGGGTCCAAAGTCTTCCTCCTATCCGGCAAGAAGAGGACATCCGGACCGGCAAACATCTTCTCCAAGCGGCATCTTTTATCTTCTTCCATCCGATGACGACCGGCTCCATCTTGAAGACCTCCAGCGCGGATCCATCCTCTTCTTCCGACGACTAGACGACGAATGACGGTTCCTTTAAGGGACGTCATCCAAGATGGCGTCCCTCGAATTCCGATTGGCTGATAGGATTCTATCAGCCAATCGGAATTAAGGTAGGAATTTTCTGATTGGCTGATGGAATCAGCCAATCAGAATATAGTTCAATCCGATTGGCTGATCCAATCAGCCAATCAGATTGAGCTCGCATTCTATTGGCTGATCGGAACAGCCAATAGAATGCGAGCTCAATCTGATTGGCTGATTGGATCAGCCAATCGGATTGAACTATATTCTGATTGGCTGATTCCATCAGCCAATCAGAAAATTCCTACCTTAATTCCGATTGGCTGATAGAATCCTATCAGCCAATCGGAATTCGAGGGACGCCATCTTGGATGACGTCCCTTAAAGGAACCGTCATTCGTCGTCTAGTCGTCGGAAGAAGAGGATGGATCCGCGCTGGAGGTCTTCAAGATGGAGCCGGTCGTCATCGGATGGAAGAAGATAGAAGATGCCGCTTGGAGAAGATGTTTGCCGGTCCGGATGTCCTCTTCTTGCCGGATAGGAGGAAGACTTTGGACCCTCTTCTGGACTTCTTCAGTGGATGTCTAGCCCCCGCTTGGGTTGGATGAAGATCTTGGAGCCAGGACGGATCGGTGAACCTGGCATGGTGAAGACAAGGTAGGAAGATCATCAGGGGGGTAGTGTTAGGTTTATTTAAGGGGGGTTTGGGTTAGATTAGGGGTATGTGGGTGGTGGGTTGTAATGTTGGGGGGGGGTATTGTATGTTTTTTTTTACAGGCAAAAGAGCTGAAATTCTTGGGGCATGCCCCGCAAAGGGCCCTGTTCAGGGCTGGTAAGGTAAAAGAGCTTGTAATAGTTGTATTTTAGAATAGGGTAGGGAATTTTTTATTTTGGGGGGCTTTGTTATTTTATTAGGGGGCTTAGAGTAGGTGTAATTAGTTTAAAATTGTTGTAAGATTTTTCTTATGTTTGTAAATATTTTATTATTTTCTGTAACTTAGTTCTTTTTTATTTTTTGTACTTTAGATAGTTTATTTAATGTTATTTATTTGTAGCAATTGTGTTTAATTAATTTATTGATAGTGTAGTGTTAGGTTAATTGTAGGTAATTGTAGGTAGTTTATTTAATTATTTTATTGATAGGGTAGTGTTAGGTTTAATTATATCTTAGGTTAGGATTTATTTTACAGGTAAATTTGTAATTATTTTAACTAGGTAACTATTAAATAGTTCTTAACTATTTAATAGCTATTGTACCTGGTTAAAATAATTACAAAGTTGCCTGTAAAATAAATATTAATCCTAAAATAGGTATAATATAATTATAATTTATATTGTAGCTATATTAGGATTTATTTTACAGGTAAGTATTTAGCTTTAAATAGGAATTATTTATTTAATAAGAGTTAATTTATTTCGTTAGAGAAAAATTATATTTAACTTAGGGGGGTGTTAGTGTTAGGGTTAGACTTAGCTTTAGGGGTTAATACATTTATTAGAATAGCGGTGAGCTCCGGTCGGCAGATTAGGGGTTAATAATTGAAGGTAGGTGTCGGCGATGTTAGGGAGGGCAGATTAGGGGTTAATACTATTTATGATAGGGTTAGTGAGGCGGATTAGGGGTTAATAACTTTATTATAGTAGCGCTCAGGTCCGCTCGGCAGATTAGGGGTTAATAAGTGTAGGTAGGTGTCGGCGACGTTGTGGGGGGCAGATTAGGGGTTAATAAATATAACATAGGGGTCGGCGATGTTAGGGCAGCAGATTAGGGGTACATAGGGATAACGTAGGTGGCGGCGGTTTACGGAGCGGCAGATTAGGGGTTAAAAGTGTAATGCAGGGGTCAGCGATAGCGGGGGCGGCAGATTAGGGGTTAATAAGTGTAAGGTTAGGGGTGTTTAGACTCGGGGGTACATGTTAGGGTGTTAGGTGCAGACTTAGGAGGTGTTTCCCCATAGGAAACAATGGGGCTGCGTTAGGAGCTGAACGCTGCTTTTTTGCAGGTGTTAGGTTTTTTTTCAGCTCAAACAGCCCCATTGTTTCCTATGGGAGAATCGTGCACGAGCACGTTTTTGATGCCGGCCGCGTCCGTAAGCAACTCTGGTATCGAGAGTTGCATTTGCGGTAAAAATGCTCTACGCTCCTTTTTTGGAGCCTAACGCAGCATTTGTTTGAACTCTCGATACCAGAGTTAAATTTATGGTGCGGCCAGAAAAAAACCCGCGGAGCGTTAACAGCCCTTTTACCGCCGAACTCTAAATCTAGGCCTATGTCCTCTCGTATTAAAGTGGAGTGTAGTAGTGATCTCTGAGGGTAGTCTCACAATGTGAGTCAGATTCGAGTTTTAAGGAGATAGCCAAATAATTTTGGTTTTTACTGCATACATAACTGATGTATAAATAATAGCCTGCAGAGCATTGCAGTATTGTTTATGTATTTCAGCAAGCGTTGTGTTTGTAACTTAATGCTATATTATAAGTCACTAGGCATTGTCTTAATTATTCATAAAATGTATCAATTTCCAATTGTCTTTTGGAAGGTTTCATTCCCATACAGAAAGATGGACAAATATAAGCAAACATTGGATATATTTATAATAGTTACATTTATAACATTATAGGGCCTTCAATAAGTAACATTGTTGCTCAGTGAATTCATGTGATCTATATTTATGATTTGATACTGTTACAATATTTGTGGTACATGTGTGTTTCGGCTTTAGGATGAGAGATATAAATATATACAGTGAGGATTTCAACCTGTTCCTAAATGTTGCGTATATTAGTTACAGCAATCAACAGTTGAAACTCAAATTGTGCTTGTAATACTCTCATTCAAATGCTAGAACTTATGTATTGGTTTTCTAGTTTTTGAATAAAGGATTTTATTCCCACGCAGCAAAACCATGTGTTTACCAGCAGATAGTATATGTATATATTTGTAACAATATAAGGTCACCAAGAAATATCTCTATTTGATTTTTGTCATATATTTATACCCCCTATTATATATAAAGGTTTTATGTTTACCCTGAAGGGGTTAAAATATATACAGAAAGGATTACATCTAGCGTTTTGCAGGATATTTGACCCGGTAATCAGCAGCTATGGCTCAAATATGTTGACAATGTTGTTACAAGTGAAGCATAACTTGATAAATCGTTGTGCTCTCCATTGCTAAGTTTAAGTAGCTTAGCCAAAATTTTGTAAGCTTGGAATATAGGTATAGGAATTATATGTGTAAAATTACACTATTGTTTAAATAATAATCCAACTATTCAGACTTAGAAAAATCGTTATTAAATGATCAATGCTAAGTAGATAGCACTCTAGGTGGATGGAACAATCCACTGCTAATGATTGCAATAAGTGACTAAATAAGCGTTTAAATATTTAAACATCGTAAATTGTATATTGTAAATGTTTCTAGTACTTAAAGCGGTGACGCCATTTTCACCCTGTTAATAGCTAGATCAAGTGATCCGGTATTCGGAACTGCAGTGCTTGACTCAGTTTGCACCCAACATTTAGATTGCACTCCTAGTACGTACACTTTATTTTTATGACGATTCGTTTCATAACTCCAATCACTTTTTAAATGTCATCTCAGGAGCGAGCTGATTGGAATTTTGGGTATTATAGGTGATTGCTGATAATCAGTGAATACGGAATATTGTCATTAAGATCATGCTCTTTGATTTTGTAATGGTATATTAATAGTTTGAATATTAAATAGCATGATAATATTGTTGGTATAATACACATTAGATTAAGGCCTGATGTCTTAAAAGAAAGTATTAAGACATAATATAATTAATAATCGTATATCCTGGAAAGCATGAAGATGACAAAGTCATCATGTGCTAATGATTGTTTAAATATGATAATAGTGTAATGAATGTGAGAAAGATGATGATGACTATGTCATCGGGTGCGAGTGACTGTAGATTGTGGCAGTAGTGCATTAGATGTGAAAAGTGACAGAGCTTGTAACTCAAATTAGTGACAACTAAGTGACAAAAATGATTATGGTGAAAGTGTATTGTCTCATAAAGAGTAAAAAATTATAAGACAGTTAAGTCATAATTGATGATGGAATATAATCGTGAGAATACGAATGTTGTGAGAGATTCTTATCTCATCAAAAATGGGGAATGGGAGATTGATATGTCCCAGTAAATAAAAAAATATTGTGATGAAAGTAATAAAGTCTCATAAACTGGATATTTTGAGATAAACTAGTACATGTTACTTTGTAGGAAAGTGAGTTTGAATCTGTGAGAGGATAAATTACTAGTGAATATTTGGAGGCTAGGGGAGGATATTATAAAAAATAATAACATCAAGATGTTGTGATGGGAGTTATATAGTCTCATAAGTACATTAGTAAAATGCTAAATATATTGCATAGCCGTGTACATGCTATTTATTCATTTTTGAACTCATAAAAGAATATATTGCTGCTGCATAGGTAGAGATTGAAGGGATAATGTTTTTAAAGTATTAAAAGAAATAATAATAAACAATAAATGCAATATTTGATATCAGTAGTTGCAAGTTATAAATGAGATCTAAATCTAAAATATTAATGCAATAAATTAAATCTTGATATTAGTAGTTGAAGTTGTAAGTTGTAGATAAAATCTACATTTAAAATTACAATTATTGAATATTTAAGTTGCTTTTTATACATAAATTGTAAACATGACCTTAAAAGATCTTTTCACATCTTATAAAAATGAACCAAAAATTTATTCTGTTCATTGAGTCCATGTGGTTGGACAGAATTCAAAAGAAAGATCCACTTCATTTCAACACAAAGCAAAGCTTTCTCTAAATTGCCTCCTCTGATTCCTAAGGATATTTTTTGTATCCCAAAGCATTTTACTTCAGACTGTTTTGATTGGTGAGTTTGTAAAAAATGCCTGGCAACTGAAGATATTTTGTTGCCATCTTTGAGATCTTTTTTCAGCGTTTTTAATTTTTAATATTTCTTAAATGTTCCTGAAGTCTGATCCTGATCTTTCTTGTTGTCATTCCAATATAGAATTTCTCACAGTTACATTTAAGGGCATAGATTACTTCTTCTGTGTAGAAGTCTATGGGGCATATGTATCAAGCTCCAAAAGGAGCTTGATGCCCCGTGTTTCTGGCGAGCCTGCAAGCTCGCTAGAAACAGCAGTTATGAAGCAGCGGTCACAAAGACCGCTGCTCCATAACCTGTCCGCCTGCTCTGAGCAGGCGGACAGACATCGCCGGAAATCAACCCAATCGTTGCACCAGCAGCTCTTGTGCGTATTGCTCGCCGTATTAAGCGAGGTCTGGCAAACCTGATCCGCAGTGTCGGATCAGGTCCGCCAGACCTTGATAACTAGAGCCCAAAATGTGCATTGATTTTATGACATTTGTCATATCTATCTTTTATGAGTTCTAAAATGAATAAATAGCACGTACACGGCTATGCAATATATTTAGCATTTCCTAATGTAGTTATGAGACTATATAACTCCCATCACAACAGCTTGATGTTATTATTTTTTATAATATCATCCCCCTAAACTCCACTTATTCACTAGTAATTTATCCTCTCACAGATTCAAACTCACTTTCCCACAAAGTAACATGCACTAGTTTGTCTCAAAATATCCAGTTTTTTTGAGACTTTATTACTTCAATCACAATATTTTTTTACTTACTGGGACATATCAGTCTCACCATTCCCCATTCTCGATGAGATAATAATCCCTCACAACAATCGTATTCTCACGATTATCATATTTAAACAATCATTAGCACATGATGACATTGTCATCTTCATGTTTTCCAGGATATACGATTATTAATTATATTATGTATTAATACTTTCTTTTAAGAAATCAGGCCTTAATCTAATGTGTATTATACCAACAATATTATCATACTATTTAATATTCAAACTATTAATATACCATTACAAAATCAAAGAACATGATCTTAATGAAAATATTCCTTATTCACTGATTATCAGCAATCGCTGTATGCCTATAATACCCAAAATTCCACACAGCTCACTCCCGAGATGACGTTTAAAAAGTGAGCGGAGTTATGAAACAAATCGCCATAAATACGCTCGCGATACCCTTTGAAAAATCTGTGTTAGATGGCGAAACATGTTAGGGACTTGGTGAGGAGTCAATGGGAACTCCTGTGTTTTTATTTGCCGCATTAACTGATTTTTTCGTATCACAACTTGATAAAGTATACCTACTAGGAGTGCGATCTAAATGTTGGGTTGCAAACTGAGTCAAGCACCGCAATTCCGAATACCAGATCACTTGATCTAGCTATTGTGTAATCCCTAAACAGGGTGAAAATGGCGTCACCGCTTTAAGTACTAGAAACATTTACAATATACAATTTACAATGTTTAAATATTTAAACGCATATATAGTTACTTATTGCAATCATTAGCAGTGGATCTTTCCATCCACCTAGAGTGCAATCTACTTAGCATTGATCATTTAATAACGATTTTTCTAAGCAGTCGGAATAGTTGGGTTATTATTTAAACAATAGTGTAATTTCAATACCTATATTTCAAGTTTACAAAATTTTGGCTAAGCTACTTAAACTTAGCAATTGAGTTTTGGTAACAGGGCACAACGATTTATCAAGTTATGCTTCACTTGTAACAACAATTTCAACATATTTGAGCCATAGCTTCTGATTGCCGGGCCAAATATCCTGCAAAACGCTAGATGTAATCCTTTCCGTATATATTTTAACCCCTTAAGGGTGAACAAAAAAACTTTATATATAAAAGGGGGTATAAATATATGACAAAAATCTAATAGAGATATTTCTTGGTGACCTTATATTGTTAAAAATATATACATATACTATCTGCTGGTAAACACATGGTTTTGCTGCATGGGAATAAAATCTTTTATTCAAAAACTAGAAAACCAATACATAAGTTCTAGCATTTGAATGAGAGTATGACAAGCACAATTTGAGTTTCAACTGTTGATTGCGGTACCTAATATACGCAACATTTAGGAATAGGTTGAAATCTTCACTGTATATATGTATATATGTATATCTCTTATCCTAAAGCCAATACCTTACATATAACACGAGACACACATGTACCACAAATATTGTAACAGTATCAAATCATAAATATAGATCACGTGAATTCACTAAGCAACAATGATACTTATAACAGTAACTATTATAAATATATCCGTTGTTTGCTTATATTTGTCCATCTTTCTGTATGGGAATAAAACCTTCCAAAAGACAATTGGAAATTGATACATTTTATGAATAATTAAGACAATGCCTAGTGACTTATAATATAGCATTAAATTACGAACACAACGCTTGCTGAAATACATAAACAATACTGTAATGCTCTGCAGGCTATTATTTATACATCAGTATTGTATGCAGTAAAAACCAAAATTATTTGGCTATCTCCTTAAAACTCGAATCTGACTCACATTGTGAGACTACCCTCAGAGATCACTACTACACTCCACTTTAATACGAGTGGACATAGTGATCCCAATAAAATCAGTTAATTGTGTGTGTTTTTAAGTTTATTTTTTCCCTTTTATTTTTAAAGTTGAAACAATCAATACAAGTTATATTTTAAATAAAGTAATCTCCACCTTATTTCTCACTGAGAATTGGTATAAATATCATATACTTATACCTTTTGAATTATATTGCTACAAATCCAGATATAACTCTTGAGTGCTATATGTGTATTCTTTATAAGAGTTTCTCAAACTCACTAGTTTTTTTCCAAGTTAAGTCAATACACAGCACCATTTCACTCAATATCCATTTTATTATATATAAGAAAGTAATCTAGATATTTGAGTTACTAAGAGTTTGAACATTGCAATTAGTAGTGCCATTGGTCACCCGTTTGTTCACACATATATGTATGTCTGTGTGAGGAAGGGGCACCACCCTGAAACATAACAATAGACTGACTGATTTGATTCCAAACAGTGAGTGTCTTTGCCTATGTTGTTTTGATGTATGCTTGGTCTGCATAGAGCACCCTGGAAGTTGTTTGCTATTGAGTGCCAACCCCTACTTGCTTAATATATTTATTTAATATATTTAAATTAATATATTTAATTTATATATATATATATATATATATATATATACACACACTCACCAGCCACTTTATTAGGTACACCTTGCTAGTACTGGGTTGGACCCCCTTTTGCCTTCAGAACTTCCTTAATTCTTTGTGTCATAAAAGGTGTTGGAAACATTCCTCCGTCATCTTGGTCCATATTGGCATAATAGCATCATGCGGTTGCTGCAGATTTGTTGGCTGCACATCCATGATGCAAATCTCTCTTTCAACCACATCCCAAAGGTGCTCTATTGGATTGAGATCTGGTGACTGTGGAGGCCATTGGAGTACAGTGAACTCATTGTTATGTTCAAGAAAGTAGTTTGAGATGATTTGAGCTTTGTGACATGATGCATTAACCTGCTGGAAGTAGTCATCAGAAGATGGGTACACTATAGTCATAAAGGGATGGACATGTTCAGCAACAATACTCAGGTAGGCTGTGGTGTTTAAACAATGCTCAATTGGTACAAAAGGGCCCAAAGTGTGCCAAGAAAATATTCCCCACACCATTACACCACCACCACCAGCCTGAACCGTTGATACAAGGCAGGATGGATCATTGCTTTCATTTTGTTAATGCCAAATTCTGACTCTACCATCTGAATATCAGAGCTGAAATTGAGACTCATCAGACCAGGCAACATTTTTCCAATCTTCTATTGTCCAATTTTGGTGAGCCTGTGCGAATTGTAGCCTCAGTTTCCTTTTCTTATCTGACAGGAGTGGTACCTGGTGAGGTCTTCTGCTGCTGTAGCCCATCTGCTTCATGGTTTGATGTGTTGTGCATCCAGAGATGTTTATAATGAGTGGTTATTTGAGTTACTGTTGCCTTCCTATCATCTCAAAACAATCTGCCTATTCTCCTCTGACATCAAAAAGGCATTTTTGCCCACACAACTGCCACTTACTGGATATTTTCTCTATTTCGTACCATTCTCTGTAAACCCTAGAGATGGTTGTGCATGAAAATCCCAGTAGATCAGCAGTTTTTTTAAATACTCAGACCAGCTCGTCTGGCACCAATAACTATGCCACTTTCAAAGTCACTTAAATCACCTTTCTTTCCCATTCTGATGCTTGGTTTGAACTTCAGCAAGTCGTCTTCACCACGTCTAGATGCCTAAATGCATTGAGTTATTACCAAGTGATTGGCTGATTAGCAATTTGTGTTACCAAGCAATTGAAGAGTTGTACCTAATAAAGTGGCTGGTAAATGTATATATATATATATATATATATATATATATATATATATATATATATATATACTTATACATCTTTAGAGATGTATACGTATCTAGCTCAACTTTAAAGCTCTTTGACTTCCTTTTTTTTCTAAGATCTAAAGTTTTATATCTTTGAGCCCTTATAACTTTTGTGTGCAAAGTTTTTAAAATATTGTTTAGTAATTTTTATAAGATGGTGTCATTCTTTCTGTATATTAGTCTTTTACTGAGCCATATCTCTCTTCCTTATATTAGATGGCTCTTTCTGTACATGTATAGGACATATAAATGTGCATAGGACATATAAATGTATATAGGATATATAAATGTGTGTAGGACATATAAATGTTTATAGGACATAGAAATGTGTATAGGACATAGAAATGTGTATAGGCTATATAAATGTGTAGAGGACATATACATGTGTACAGGAAATATACACGTGTATAGGATATTTAAATGTTTATAAGATATATAAACATGTATAGGCTATATAAATGTGTTATGGAGATGTATCTGTGTATTGGATATATAAATGTATATATGACATAGAAATGTTTATAGCACATAGAAATGTGTATAGGCTATAAAAATGTGTATAGGATATATAAATGTGTATAGGACATATAAATTGTATTGGACATAGAAATGGGTATTGGACATAGAAATTGTATTGGACATAGAAATGTGTATAGGACATAGAAATGTGTATAGGCTATAGAAGTGTCTATAGGCTATAGAAATGTGTATAGGCTATAGAAATGTTTATAGAACACATAAATATGTATAGGACATATAAATATCTATAGGCTACATAAATGCGTGTAGGTCATATAAATGTGCATGACATATAAATGTTCATAGGACATATAAATGTGCATAGCATAAATAAATGTGTATAGGCAATAGCAATGTGTATAGGACATATAATGTATATAGGTTATATATGTGTGTAAAGGACATAAATGAATATAGAATATATAAATGTGTATATATACGTGTATATAGGACATATAAATGTGTATAGTATATATAAATGTGCATAGGATACATAAATTTGCATAGGAAATATAAATGTGTATACGATATATACATGTGTATACAATGTATACATGTACATAGGATATATTAATTTGTATAGGATATATAAATGTGTATAGGATATATAAATGTGCATAGGATATATAAATGTGTATAGGATATATAAATGTATATAGGATATATAAATGTGTATAGGATGTATAAAGGTTTTGAAGGTGTTTTGGGGCAGACATGGTGGAGAACAGGACTAAAGGGGGGTGAGAAAGGGAGAGATTAAGAACAAATATGTAGATTAAGAAGGGAGAGAGTTTATATGAATTAAAAAGTTTATCCTCACTTCCATAATTATCTGAAGTAGCCAAAATGTATTTATGCTATCATAAATGCACCAATTTATCCACATCACAAAAAAAAGTAAAAATGCTGTTAAAACACTTTACAACTGTATAGCTATATTACAAGTTCTTGGGGCAAAGAATTCCCCTTTCCATCTGTTTCATTTGCCTTTCTTATGTAGCTCATTAAGCTTCCAGTAACATAATGTATATATATATTCTGTTGTGTTTTTCATAAAATGTAAAATACCGCATTTCCCGTTGCAGGACAAAAATAAAAATACTTGTGTACATAATTCACTGCATGCAGGGTAATATTTGTGATGTTTTGATTACTACCATTTAGTACATCAAAAATGGAAAGTAATTTAGGGATAATGAGATCATTTCCATATAAAATTGCAAACCGCACAGTATTTTTCTGTTTTTGCATTTCTAGTCAAGAGATGTAAATATATGTTCATGTTGTTTTGTTAGCTGCTTTTCAGAGATTAGTTTAAACATTTGCTACATTTATTAGAAGGCCGGTATGTAATTATATTACCTTGTGGTATTTATTTATAGTTTAATGTTATTACAGTTCAGGGGTTCAGAAAGGTATGACATAGGGACAAAAACCCAAGAGAAAAAAAATCAGTATGCATTCTCCGTATTTCCCTACACATATTGCAGAAATATTATATGTTGTAGTTACATTTCTGAATAAGGTAAAAAATGCTGAAAATAGATTGTTAAATATGTATTTAGATGATATGTGATAGTGTTCACTTTACAAAGCTTTTCTTTTGTAAGGTTTTTTCCTATCTCAGTAGTGTCTAAATCCTTAATTGTGGCTTCTTTGTTACTGTTGAATTGTGCTTTCCCTGACTCAATTATTTTAAAAAACTTTTTTTTAGATTGGTAAATTTCTTGTAGTATGTTCGGCTTTGCTCCGGAATCAAACCACTGAATGTATGTTAATATATTCAGTAGATATTTCTGTTTCATTTGAAATCATTACTTAGGAATGAATTAACCAAAATCACATTTCCTTAATTATGTCTTTTTTTTTCTGCTGAGGCAATTTAAAACTATTAACTCCTTTTAAATTCCATGTGTCCAACAACAGTTAGGAACTGTATCCACTTACACTTAACCAATGAGAAAGCTATGACCTGAAACATGGACAATTGCTACTGACATTTCAACCCAGTTGCATATGATAATATATGATACTAGACTAGGGATGTAAGGTACAATCCAATTCTATTTATCTTATGTCATAAAATTGACTTGGTTATACAGCAGAGGCAATCTGTCATGTATCCTTGAAAAACATCTACAATCAATCACCTGTTCCATCAGGTGTTATCTCTTGAGAGAGCATTTATTTTGGGGGGAACAGTTATTCCCTTGATTTTCAAAGGGAACAGTCTAAAATTAAACTTTCAAATAGGGCATGCAATTTTAAACAGCTTTCCAATTTACTTTTATCATCAAATTTGCTTTCTTCTTTTAATATTCCTGGTGTAAAGCTAAACCTACGTAGGCTCATAAGCTTATTTCTAAGCCCTTGAAGGCCGCCTTTTATCTCAGTGCATTTTGACAGTTTTTTACAGCTAGACAGCGGTAGTTCATGTTTGCAACATAGATAACATTGTTCTCACTCCTGTTAAGTTATTTATGAGTAAGCACTGGTTGGTTAAAATGCAAGAACTGAAATGAGGAAGGCAGTCTGCAGAGGCTTAGATACAGAGGTAAAAAGTATATTAATATAACCGTGTTGGTTACTGGGGAATGGGAAATAAAGGGATTATTTACCTTTTAAAGTAATACAAATTCTGGAGTAGACCGTCCTTTTAAAAATGCACTCATGGGGATGTTGCCCTGTGTTTCAACATAGCACTCTAGCCAAGACAATTTTATATCAAAATATGCACCTATCAAATACTTGGTTGTTCTGCATGTAGCCTCATCTTCTAGCCTTTCATATTAGTGTGCCTTCCCTTTCCTCCTAGGCCTATTCCTGCCTTAATACCTGCTAATCAATGTTTCAGCTGGCCTACTTAATGTTTCTGTACCTGCTTCACTTTATGTGCTGTTATACATGCTGGCTACCTCTACCAATTTGTTTGCTAACCAATAACTGCCACTTGAACAATGTCAAACCTTTGCAATGCTATCACCAACCCTTAATCTCAATAATTTAATAGCTTTCTCACCTCAGTATTGCTTGCTGTTACTTTGTTTGGATTCCAATGGAACTGTGCTTTCCATTGCTTGTCCCTGTGTTCTGCTATGGAAATTAAATTAATAAACCTTTAAAGCAAAATAAACAAATGTATTGTCAAAAGCATTGTGCACTATGTTGAGAAAATGAGGAGTGGTGATGAATTTTAGCCAACCAATATTAATTAACTAAATTATACAGTTACTTCCCTGGCAGCCAGTTAGGTTTGTGGAGCAGTAATACATAATGTGTAGCAGTTACTTCTGGCAGCATAGAAGGGCCAAATCATTAAATCAAATATCCTTTGCTCAATCATTGTCAAAAATTGCACAAAGTTGTTTCGCTACACGTTAGTATGGATTGTACTCTTACAGCTAAACACAGCTGTTAATTTTTTTAAAGTTTTGTACTTGGAAAAAATGGCCAATAAACTATTTTAATTCATCTGTTACTCAATTAATTGATTTTAGCTGAGGCTAGCCTTTGATCAACACCATTCTTTTTACTTCTTATTAGGGATCGAAGGTGGCATTTTGATGTTTTCATTCATCTCATATTTCTGCCATTTTGGAAAAGATCTTCATATACCCTAGATGTAAACAAAAAAGATCAGAGGCAGTATTATGGAATTTAGAATCTTGTAAACAGAGCAAGGAAATATCCTCAATGGGTAACTGACTTGATGGTCAAGAGATCATGGGGTAGATTTATCATAGTGTGAGCGGACATGATAATATGTAGCGTACCATGTCCGCTGCACATCGATAAATGCAGACAGCATACACTGTTGGCATTTATCATTGCACCAGCAGTTCTTGTGAATTTCTGGTGCAATGCCGCCCCCTGTAGATTTGCGGCCAATCGGCCACTAGCAGAGGGTGTCAATCAGCCCATTCGTGTTTGATCAGGTTGATTTCTGTCCGCAGCCTCAGAGCAGATGCACAAGTTATGGAGCAGCAATCTTTGGACCACTGCTTCATAACTTCTGTTTCTGGCGAACCTGAAGGCTCGCGCAGAAACAGGGGCATCAAGCTCCAGACGGAGCTTGATAAATCGGCCCCCTAGTGTGCAATTCATTACCTCTTGTTTTAATTTAGGCCACTATGTCTGAACTAAAGCATGCAGAGAAATGTTTGTAGGCCATCTTGGGAGCATATACTAACTACTGATAAGTTCATTAGGCTTCAAAACAGAAAAGGCTTTGGGATGCATAAATAATATCTGCTTAGAGGCACCAGAGAGAAATGTAAGCCCATGAAAGGTGAAAAGTGTATAAAAGATACAATTTAATTTTCCAATACACCAAAAAAAAAAAAAAAAAAGGAAATCCTTTAATACCTTGAGTTAATGTTATTTTTCTGCCATTTTAAGAACAATTTTTGACTGCATGTTGTGCAGTGCAGGTATTTACAATGCTGCAGTTTGCTCAAGATATAAGCAACTCCTGTTTTAATTTTTAGAGCTGGCACAATACAGAGAAACTAATGGAAAGACAATCTGGAATAAAACTGATGCTAATTCAATTTAATAAATTGTATAATCAAAATAAAAGCAGTTTTGAACACATCAAGCATCATTCATTACAAATGTCCTATCATATATAAACTTCTGGGCGGACGTGATAGACTTCCTAGTTTTTATTCCAAGCAAAATGAAAGCTAGCCTAAGCTGAATGAAACAAAACAAATTTGATAACAAGCTACATGTATCACTAAAACCATTTTGTTACCTTTGGCAAGTTCACATCTGTTTAAAAATGGAAGTAGACAAGAAATCTCTCGGGTGTAACTGCTGATACTAACAATTTAATTAATATTGATGCATATAAGACAAATTCTTCTCATATAATAAAATGGTAAATTTTATTAGTATCAGGTAAGTCTGGATTATGCTTGTCATGCATTCAGTCCTTAAGTAAATCCTACCTGTAGGTGCTATGCATATGCATGATCATAACGTGATAATTTACCACTATCCATTTTTGATCTTTTTATCTTTATCTGTACTGTTTTCCTAAGTAAGCTCTCAGTTTTACTATGTTCTCCTGTGTTTTTCCACCAATTACTTTCTCATACCGCCTTCAAAAGACCTTTTTTCCATATTCACAAAAAACACCTATTAATCTATAAAATTAGGGTCCCATTTAATAACTAGCATGCAGTCAAGGTTCCCATCTAGGGAATATGTCCCCTTTCCCTTGGCCAAGCAAGGTGCCATTTGTATCCCACAGTTATTACTACATAAAAATGTCCTTGTGCTGCCCCTCCCCAGTCTGAGGTATCTTAATTATGCCACCACTAAGATTGCTGCGTTTTACCTCACAGTTTTACCTCACAGTCACAGTGGGCTTGTATCTGCAGCTTAATAAATAGAGCCTTTACATCCCATATCTACTCAACAAACAACACTGCAAATAAAAAAGCTGATATTATTTGGTAACCTCTTTTTTTTTATAAATGTAGTCCTTAGTGCAAACCAAAATCTCTGCACTCTCAAATCCACATTCCAATCCTGGTCATATTTTACTGCAAAAAAACATTTTCTCATTTATCTCAAAAATATGTCATAACTTATTCTGCTTATTCTTTTTTAATACTTTATTGACCAGACCACCCCCTCTACAACTGTCTTCCTTTCTTTAAATTTTCTTTTACCTTAAATTATTCAATGACAAGGTCTATTTGGCCTTCCAGAACACCAGGAGATTTCCCAGTGGGCCGCAGCAGCTGGGGCTGGCCGGCTACAATTTAATGAGGTGGAGCTGCAGGAGAGACAATGAAGCAGTGTCACCTCTCTAATTTTCCCCTCTAGCTATATGTATTAAGGTTACAAAGTATTTCCTTTTATTTCCTAGACCATGTACCATTTTAGTAGCCCTCCATTCATGGGTTTCTAGAGTCTAGTTAAGTCACACTGTGAGGCAGAGTGGCACACTGTTTTGAGTATATTTTCCAGTTCACACTATGAATAATTATTTTCACACTGTGAAAAAGGAGTTATGGATGAAATTGTGTTTAAAGGTTGCTTACATAACAACAATCTGGCATTTTATATAACAAACTAATTTAATTTAAGTCTAAAAAAAAAGAAGTGTCACAGTAATATCCTTGAGAAAAATGGGGTGTGTCAATTGTACTGACTCAACGGACAACAGGGCTGGTCTTCAAAAATTTTAGTGCTGTTTTTTAGTCCCAGTCTTGCCTTGATCAAATAATTAATTTAACCTGATCAAGCACTTTACCCAGTCTTCTAAACTGTTCCAAGTAGTCAATGAAAACAACAATTAAGAACACTTAAACCATTCTATGGGGCCTATTTATTAATGTGCAGCAGACATGATCCGATATTGCGGATCATGTCCGCTGCACATTGATAAATGCCGACAGCATACGCTCTCGGCATTTATCATTGCACCAGCAGTTCTGGTGAACTGCTGGTGCAATTCCGCCCCTGCAGATTCACGGCCAATTGGCCGCTGGCAGGGGGTGTCAATCAACCCGATCGTATTCGATCAGGTTGATTTCTGGAGATTTCTGTCCGCCACCTCAGATCAGGCGGACAGGTTATGGAGCAGCGGTCTTTAAACACGGGGCATCAAGCACCATACGGAGCTTGATAAATATGCCCCTAAATGTGATACATGTTTTTATGCACTTATTTATAAAAGGTTGATCTTCAGTAAAACATCTACACTAATTTCCGTACTGCGATTGACACAACATAAATATTAATTTCTCGTCAATGTTCTTGAAATTTTCTTATGTTACACCTTTTTTGCCTTTTAATATTAACAAATTTGAAAGTTTAACAAGAACTTTGCTATGCCAAATTAAAGTAAAATGATGCTTATGATCGTCCCTTTTTATTTATCATTGCACATGCAGTTCTGGGGAACTACTTGTGCAATGCCGCCCCCTGCAGATTTGCGGCCAATCGACCGCTAGCAGGAGATGTCAGTCATCCCAATCGTATAGTATTGGGCGGATTGAAGACCACAGCCTCAGAGGCAGCCGATATGTTATGAAGCAGCGGTCTTTAGACCGCTGCTTCATAACTACTGTTTCCGGCGAGCCTGAAGGCTCGTGCGGAAACAGGGACATCAAGCTCCATTCGTAGCTTGATAATTCGGCCCCTTAAAATAGTCAACCTGTTTGGATCCGTATGGGTGTTATTTTTCACAACTCATTTGAAAACAAATTATATAAAAAAGCATGACTCATATCATTGCAAGATAACATTGTTTTAATTGTTTGTGAAAAATTAAAATATGGGTAAGCAAACGTAAACATTGTTAAATTAATTTGTAATGTTATTGTAAACTTTAAATCATATAACGCATATCTAATGAATAGCTAGTATTCTAATTACAACGGAACCATCATTATGTTTTGGATTACAATATACACATTACCCATATGATGGTTAACAAATTAAGAACAAATTATACACTCTTTAAACTTCTTGTCAGAGAGGGGTAAAATATTAACCAGTATTAGCTGGTATTACAATTTGTATTGCATTCATATAGCTAAGCCATGTAAGGCAACTTGAAAAGATACACCCTCTCATTAGACTCAATGGGCTCTATTTAACAAGCTCCGTATGGAGCTTGATGGCCCCGTGTTTCTGGCGAGTCTTCAGACTCGCCAGAAACAGCAGTTATGAAGCAGCGGTCACAAAGACCGCTGCTCCATAACCTGTCCGCCTGCTCTGAGCAGGCGGACACACAGCACCACAATACAACCCGATCGAGTAGGATCGGGTTGATTGACACCCCCCTGCTGGTGGCCCATTGGCCGCGAGTCTGCAGGGGGCGGCGTTGCACCAGCAGCTCTTGTGAGCTGCTGGTGCAATGCTGAATATGGCGAGCGTATTGCTCGCCGTATTCAGCGAGGTCTGGCGGACCTGATCCGCAGTGTCTGATCAGGTCCGCCAGACCTTGATAAATATACCCCAATATCTAAGAAATTAAGTTTCTGTATTAGATGACATGACAAAATTAAAAAATAAAATAAAAGAGATATTAAAAATTGAGTGGTATAAATAAAAAAATATTTTTTTTATTTGTATCTCTTTCTTTATATGACAGGTAATACATGTACAGCTGAGTTTTGACATTTTTACTAAACATGAAAAATGTATGTTTAGTTTTGCACACATAAAATTGTCTGAGACAGACATCCTGTATATATAAAAAACAGATATTAATAAATCCAAACATACAGTGTAAAACAAATATATCCTATTTTTAATATTTATTTGATTTTTTCTATGATAAACACATTTAGAAGTTTTAGGGATTAGTTACAAATACTTGTAGAAGGTATAAAACTGAACATTATTCTTGCTTTACAAAACTATTAAAGGGACATAATACCCATATGCTAAATCACTTGAAAGTGATGCAGCATAACTGTAAAAAGCTGGCAAGAATATATCACCTGAACATGTCTATGTAAAGAAGGGAAGATATTTTACCTCAAAATTTCTTCAGCTCACATAAGTGCTCTCTGAACAGTTATCTTTCAGCTACTGTCAGGTACAGGCTAGAAAAAAAACATCCAATCAGCAACAGAAGTGCTGTGGTCATGAGATTTTATAGCAAACTTCCATAAACTGAGTAGGGAAATAGCATAACTGTGTCTGCACATGCCAGATGCACACTCTCTTGCAAGTCCCGGGACTAGCATCCTGATTAGCTACTTAAAGGGACATAATACTCATATGCAAAATCACTTGAAACTGATGCAATATAACTAAAAAGCTGACAGGAAAATATCACCTGAGCATCTCTATGTAAAATAGTAAGGTATTTTACCTCACAATTTCCTCAGCTCACCAGAGTAAGTTCTGTGTAAAAAAGTATAATTCAGCTGCTGTCCAGCTGCAGGTAAAAAAAATAAATGAAGAAATAAAGTGCAAAAATCAGCATCAGCAATGCTGAGGTCATGAACTTTTACTGTGATCTCATGTGAGTTAACTCTCATGAGATTTCATAGTAAACTTCCTTAAACTGAATAGGGAAATAATATGAGTGTGCACGAAGCTCACTCCCTTGCCTGTCTAAAGACAGACATACAGATTTGCTGCTTAAAGTCCTTTGCAATGGGGTTTGAATACTTAGGACATTTTGAGGTAAATATCTTTCTTTTTTACATAGAGATGTTTAGGTGATATTTTCTAGTCAGCTTTTTACAGCTATGCTGCATCACTTTCAAGTGTTTCAACATTTGGGTATCATGGCCCTTTAAAGCCCCTTTACAATGAATTGTGGCTTCTGAGGAAATTGTGAGGTAAAATATCTTATTTTCTTTTACATTGACATGTTTAGGTGATATTTTCTAGTCAGTTTTTTAAAGCTTTTCTGCATCAATTTCAAGTTTTTCAATATTTGGGTATCATATCCCTTTATTTAAAGCCTGTGTACAGCGGTCCCACCACTTGCTCTCTCTCTACCCCTCTCTTTTGTGTTCTCTCCCCCTCTCTTTTGCTCTCTCTATCCTCCCTCTCTTTTGCTCTCTATCTCCCCACTCTATTTTGCTCTCTCTTTCCCCCCTCTCTTTTGCTCTCTCTCCCCCCTCTCTTTTGCTCTCTCTCCCCCTCTCTTTTGCTCTCTCTCTCCCCCTCTCTTTTGCTCTCTCTCTCCCCATCTCTTTTACTCTCTCTCTCCCCCTCTCTTTTGTGCTCTCTCCCCCTCTCTTTTGTGCTCTCTCCCCCTCTCTTTTGCTCTGTCACCCCCTCTTTTTTGCACTCTCTCTCGCTCCACCTCTCTTTTGCTCTCTCTCTCCCCCCCCCCTCTTTTGCTCCCTCTCTCCCCCTCTCTTTTGCTTTCTCTCCCCCCTCTCTTTTGCTCTCTCTCCCTCTAACTTTTGTGCTCCCTCTCCCCTCTCTCTTTTACGCTCTCTCTCTCCCCCCTCTCTTTTGCGTTATCTCTCTTTTTCGCTCTCTATCTCCCCCTCTCTTTTGCGCTCTCTCTCCCTTTCTCTTTTGCGCTTTCTCTCTCCCCCTCTCTTTTGCTCTGTCTCTCTCCCATTTTTTTGCTCTCTCCCTCCATCCCTCTCTTTTGCTCTCTCTCTCTCCCCCCCTCTCTTTTGCTCTCTCTCTCCCCCTCTCTACCCCCCTCTCTTTTACTCTGTCTCTCTCACCTCTCTTTTGCTCTCTCTCCATCCCTCTCTTTTGCTCTCTCTCTCCCCCTCTCTATTGCTCTCTCTCCCCCCTCTCTTTTGCTCTGTCTCTCTCCCATTTTTTTGCTCTCTCTCTCCATCCCTCTCTTTTGCTCTCTCTCTCCCCCCCCTCTATTTTGCTCTCTCTCTCCCCCCTCTCTACCCCCCTCTCTTTTACTCTGTCTCTCTCACCTCTCTTTTGCTCTCTCTCTCCATCCCTCTCTTTTGCTCTCTCTCTCCCCCTCTCTATTGCTCTCTCTCCCCCCTCTCTATTGCTCTCTCTCCCCCCTCTCTTTTGCTCTATCTCCCCCTCTCTTTTTCTCTCTCTCCCTCTCTTTATTGCTCTCTCTCTCCCCCTCTCTATTGCTCTCTCTCCCCCTCTCTTTTTCTCTCTCTTCCCTCTATTTTGCTCTTTCTCCTCTCTTTTGCTTTCTCTCCCCAATCTCTTTTGCTCTTTCCCCCTCTATGCTCTCTCTCCATCCTTCTCTTTTGCTCTCTCTCTCTTCCCCTCTCTATTTCTCTCTCTCCCCCCTCTATTTTGCTTTCTCTCCCCCTCTCTCCTCCTCTCCCCCTCTCTTCTTTTGCTCTCTCTTGCCCCTCTCTTTTGCTCTCTCTCTTACCCTCTCTTTTGCTCTCTCTTTCCCCCTCTTATTTTCTCTCTCCCCCTCTCTTTTGCTCTCTCTCTCCCCTTCTCTTTTTCTCTCTCTTCCCTCTATTTTGCTCTTTCCCCTCTCTTCTGTTCTTCCCCCTCTCTTTAGCTCTTTCCTATCTCTTCTTGTCTCTCCGCCTCTCTTTTTATTTCTATCCCCTCTCTCTTGTGCCAACCACGCCCGACCATGCCCCCGCCACGCCTGACCACACCCCTGACCATGCCAGCGCTCCCACCCGGCAACGTCCACGCTCCTGCCGGCCACGTCCACACTCCATTTGGCCACGCCCACTTTCGCCCCACCGCTGCAAACAGCATGTCAGGTAAGACCAGGTGTGTTTGTCCTTGTGCTGTTTCTACTGCGCATGACAGCTTTGGACAAAGACACTTGGCCTTTTATATTAAAGGATAGTTTAAACAACATACACCTAGATTACGAGTTTTGCGCTAAACATTGTGTGAAACAAACGCAACATTATGAGTTTCTGAAAAGCCTCCTTGTGCATGCAATATGGTGGCATTAAGCTCCATACCGTATAAAAGCCAATGGCTGCTTTGATGTGCTCATGCATGCTTTCTCCCATAGACATCAATGGGGAGAGTGTGTTAGAAAACACCTGAAGAGAATGAAATGAATGAAAAATCTCCGTAACGCAACCCCATTGATGTCTAAAGGGAAAAAAAGTTACTTTTAAACC
This sequence comes from Bombina bombina, assembly GCF_027579735.1. Lineage (NCBI taxonomy): Eukaryota > Metazoa > Chordata > Amphibia > Anura > Bombinatoridae > Bombina > Bombina bombina. The sequence goes on from NC_069502.1 coordinate 506,774,428, forward strand.
TAACACCCTAACATAAACCCCAAGTCTAAACACCCCTAATCTGCTGCCCCCATCATCGCCGACACTAATAAATGTTATTAACCCTATCCCACCGCTCCTGACATCACCGACACTATAATAAAGTTATTAACCCCTATTCCGCTGCTCCCTGACATTGCCATCACTATAATAATGTTGAAAAAGAAGAGAAGAAGCGGTCCCAACATCCGGTATATTAAAAGAAAACAGCTTTATTTATTCCATTTAAAATTCAACATGGGTCACACAGTAAAAAATAGGTTTTACGCATTTCGGCCTAGTGCCGTACTCATAAACATAAAATATAATAATGTTATTAACCCTTAATCTGCCGCCCCTAACATCGCTGTCACTAATAAAAGATATTAACCCCTATCCCGCTGCTCCCCGACATCGCCGCCACTAAATAAAGTTATTAACAACTAAACCTCTGGCCTCCCACATCTCCACCACTAAATAAACCTATTAACCCCTAAACCACTGGCCCCCCACATCGCAAAACACTAAATTAAACTATTAACCCCTAAACCTAACACCACCTAACTTTAAATTTAAATTACAATATAACTATTTAAATAAATAAAAACTTACCTGTGAATTGAATATAAACCTAACATTAAACTATATATTAAACTAACTATTAAAATTAAAAAAAACTACCAATTAAAATATCTAAATTACAAATGTAAAAAAACCTAACACTACGAAAAATTTAAAAATCTAAATTACTACTAAAAAAAAACAAGCTCTAGGAAAATTTTAAAAACTCTAAGTTTACCAAAAATAATTAACACTAAAATTACGAAAAATAAAAAAACACTAAGATTACATTAAAAAAAATGAAATTATCAAAAATAAAAACAATTACACCTAATCTAATAGCCCTATAAAAATAAAAAAGCCCCCCAAAATAAAAACACCCCCTAGCCTACAATAAACTACCAATAGCCTTTTAAAGGGCCTTTTGTAGGGCATTGACCTAAATAAATCAGCTCTTTTACCTGTAAAAAAATACAAAGTTCCCCCAACAGTAAAACGCACCACCCAACCAACCCCCCAAAATAAAAAACCTACCTCTAAAAAAACCTAAGCTACCCATTGCCCCTAAAGGGGCATTTGTATGGGCATTGCCCTTAAAAGGGAATTTAGCTCTTTTGCCATCCTGGAAGCTGATCCCATCCTGCGCGGAGGGTCCTCTTCATACGGTCGCCGCCGTACGCTGAAGTTGAATGCCAGGTAGCCATTTTGAAATGGCGTCCTTGCATTCCTATTGGCTGATTTGATTCTTCAAATTCAAATCAGCCAATAGGATGAGAGCTACTGAAATCCTATTGGTTGTTCAAATCAGCCAATATGATTTAAGTAGCTCTCATCCTATTTTTGGTAAACTTAGATTTTTTTTTAAAAAAAATTAGGGTTTGTTTTTTTTTAGTTGCAATTTAGATTTTTTAATTTTTTCGTAGTGTTAGGTGTTTTTAAATTTGTAATTTAGATATTTTAATTGGTATTTTTTTTTTTTATTATTAGAATAGTAATATTAGTTTAATATATAGTTTAATGTTAGGTTTATATTGATTTCACAGGTAAGTTTTTATTTATTTAAATAGAGTTATATTATAAATTGAATTTAAAGTTAGGGGGGTGTTAGGTTTAGGGGTTAATAGTTTAATTTAGTGCTTTGCGATGTGGGGTGCCGGCAGTTTAGGGGTTACTAGGTTTATTTAGTGGTGGAGATGTGGGAGGTCAGAAGTCTAGGAGTTAATAAATTTATTTAGTGGCGGCGATGTCAGGGATCGGCGGAATAGGGTTTAATAACTTTATTATGTGGCGGCGATGTCGGGGAGCTGCAATTTAGGGGTTAATATATTTAAATAGTGTTGGCGATGTGGGTGGGCAGCAGGTTAGGGGTCAATAGGTTTAATTTAGTGTTTGTGATGCGAGAGGGCCTCGGTTTAGGGGTTAATAGGTAGTTTATTGGTGTTAGTGTACTTTGTAACATTTTAGTTATGAGTTTTGTGAAACATTTTTGTTACACAAAATCCATAACTACTGGTCTCAGATGGCGGTATGGATTGTGTCGGTATAGGTTGAAACGCAAACATTTTAGGCACACCGCAACAACCTGTAATACCAGCGCTATAGAAATCCCATGCAAAAACTTCATTTTTTTGAGTGCGCAATTGATGTTGCGTTACAGGCTAAAATGCTTGCAGTATAGCTATACTGACACGACTCCCAATAGTGCGTTCCTGCTTTTACACTGAAATTGCAATTTCTTTAGCGCTAAAAGCCGCAACGCAAAACTTGTAATCTAGGTGAGGATTACGTCATACAATTCACTTTGACCTTATAAACATGGCTTTTCTTTGTATACATACTGTCATTTTGACATGCATTACTTTATTCACAGCCAATTCTGATTTGCTTTTTTGTCCTGTCCTTGTGATGAGCTACCTTGGGCATTTCTTAATAACAGTATCATAACCATTAAAATTTCTCATCATTATCTTTATCCCTGATTGCTAAGTTGAATGAAAACCTCTGTAACCGTATTAATTATGCTACATTATTAAACAGTAAAAAAAAAAGATTCATTCTATCAATAAGGTGCCACACAGCTTAGCACTACCTAGTAAGTATGAAGATTAGGATTAGCTTGCATTAACCTTTTCAATCTAAAAACATGCTTTGAATGCATTATGATAATGTATTAAAAAAATAATAAATTATGGTTTGCTAGATAAACACTAGAGTGAACATTATAATAATATATTTTACCATCCTATGTTGACAACAGTGATATCATTATTATTAAATCTTTATATCACATTTGTATAGCATGGTGTGGTTTTCTTTAATATCAGCATATCGTTAATTTATGTATTTTCCCGTGGGCAGTATGAAGGAGAGCGCAATTAATTACTGTTGTACTGCACGTCCTAGTCTAGATATCCTTTTATTGCTTAAGAAGAGGCATTAATTAGTAGGCAATTTTACATGAAATCTATGTGAGTCACCATAGCTAGTGAGTGCAACACCAACCACATTTGTTGATTTAACTGGCAGAATTATCACAATTATAGTTAGACATATACAATGCAGTTTTATGCTCTGCTGCTTTCATCAAGTGTGGATTCAGTTGAAGAATATCGTTTGAATTTAATAAACTTTTTGACATTATTTTGAAAAGCGCATAATATTTCAGAAGTAAAAGATCTAATGTAAGAGCACAGTTTAATGAACATATGGTGAGCATTGGTAGTATAGGCAAGATGCAGCATGCGTCAGAGAGCATCAATCACCTGTCAGATCAGCTTCGCAAAGATCCTAAGGCCCATGCAACATATAAAATATTGTTATTTGCAAAGATATTGGCTGTGATTAGTAAATATCTTAGGAATGTTTTACATCATCACAAAACTATGCTATCACTTAATAATAATTTTGATGTGCCTGAAATTGTCATACAGACAACAGTTCATTATTACACATCTTATTGCTGATCCATTGATTATTGATTGATTAAGTTGGTTCTGTTTATTCAGAAATTCTGGATTTTTTGTCTTTTATATAGCACTATATTACTTTAGGTAAAGCAATTAAGCCACAAAAGTATCTTCACTTGGCTAACATAGCTGTGAAGTTGGTGAAAATTTTTAATTATCATAGTTTATGATATTTTTGTTTATCTGTTTTGAAGTTTATAAGTCTGTGCGCCAGCAAATGCATTGTAGTGTTTTATACGAGTGTGATTTTTGACAATTTATGGTTCTATTTTGTAGCCAGTTTTGTGGAGATCATATTAGAGTTGTGCGTTAGATGAGAAACATCTAATCCTTCCTGTATTCATAACTCCTGGTGTGGATCTCTCATTGTGCATATATCTTTTAAGAATCTTTGTGAGAAAATGGAGCCACTGTTTGTCTTAAAGGGACATAATACTCATATGCTAAATCACTTGAAACTGATGCAGTATAACTGTAAAAAGCTGACAGGAAAATATCACCTGAGCATCGCTATGTAAAAAAGGAAGATATTTTACCTCACAATTTCCTCAGCTCAGCAGAGTAAGTTCTGTGTAAAAAGTTATACTTCACCTGCTCCCAGCTGCAGGTAAAAATAAAAAAAAAAATGAAGAAATGAACAGCAGCCAATCAGCATCAGCAGTGCTGAGGTCATGAACTCTTACTGTGATCTCATGAGATTTGACTTAACTCACATGAGATTTCATAGTAAGCTTCCTTTACCTGATTGGTGAAATAATATGAGTGTTCACAAGGCTCATCCTTTCAGCTGTCCCAGGACAGACACACTAAAATGCTGCTTAGAAATCCTTTACAATGGGAGGTGGCTACTGAGGAACTTTTGAGATAAAATATCTTTCTTTTTTAAATAGAGATGTTCAGGTGATATTTTCTAGTCAGCTTTTTACAGCTATGCTGCATCACTTTCAAGTGTTTAAACATTTGGGTATTATGGTCCTTTAAGAGGAGCAGCAAAAGCTTAAAATAACTATGTTGCCTAAAATGCATTATATAATTGGGACTGTGATTTGATATATATTTATAATTTTTTAAACTTTGATTCTATTCTTTGGTATTAACCCTCCCTTTTTCGTCACAGTCAATGATATTTCAGTATTGTGTTTTGGCAAAAAATCCTAAAAGTTGGGTTTGTATATCCTAGACGCAAAACTTGTACAAAATGAGTTTTCTAAAAGATGCTCTCTTTTGTTGCTTGTCTTTGTTTTAAATTTCACATGGGCCTGTTTTTTTTCTTCTCAGTATTCTCTCAAATGTAAAATTTATGAGATATGATGTCTATTTAAATTTTTATGCTGATAAAAAATAATGTTTTTTTAGGCTGCCCGAAACCAACGTTTTTTAGTAAAAAGTAATACAATTTTTATTGTGCTTAAAAAAGGCACAGTAGAGGCACAGATTGTGTTTCCTCCTCTTTTTTCTCCCTCTGAGAAAAGACCACGCACAGTAACCACTACCATAGGTTTGGCTTTGTTGTTTTTACTCCTAGGACAGGACAGGAAGTTGATAAGGAAGTGGTGTTTGCCTTACACCAAAGTAGTTGATTGGAGGCTTTTTACGACTTTATTTCTATGAGCCTTCTGTCCAGTTAAATGGTTAAATCCATTATTTAATCCATACTTTCTGGTACACCAGTACGTGCTAATAGATTTTTGCATTCGGATCCCTCATTAGGATCCAAATGTGGAAGTAAGCAATTAGGGGCTGATTTATCATATGTCTGTCAGAAATGATCCGCTTAGAGGATCATGTCCGACAAACATTGCTGAATGCAGACAGCATACGCTGTTGGCATTTAGCATTGCACAAGCAATTCTTGTGAACTTCTTGTGCAATGCCGCCCCCTGCAGATTTGTGGCCAATCGGCCGCTAGCAGGGGGTGTCAATCAACCCGATCGTATCTGATCGGGTTGATTGCTGTCCGCCGCTCAGAGGAGTTAAAACAAATTCCTTGTTTAATTCACTGAATGATTAGTTGGCTAAAAACAAAGCCAAGCTATTAGTTTCTTACAAATGTAAACATTTAGGAGCATCAAGTTGAAACCAACTAAAGTGAATTGATCCATTTTGCCTTGAGTGTCTTGACCAATGCAGTAATGTAGAGCTAAGATACAGTTGTAATTTTATTAAAACAAAAAGCCACTCTTACAGGTATCAGGAGCTGCTATAGAGAAATCAACATCCTGGTTCTTAAAAAAATAAATAAAACTGAGGCTACTATTACTATTAAATTTCATGATTCAGGTAGAGCCTGGGATTTTACAACTTTCCAGTTTACTTCTATTACCTAATTTGTTTTGTTCTCTCTATATCGTTTGTCGAAAGGGATACGTAGGTAAACTTAGAAGTTGCAGATCGGTGGCTGTTCATATATGCCTCATTTTATTAGCTCTCCCAATGCATTCAACAAAGGATACAAAGAGAACCAATAAAATTGGATAACCAAAGTAAATTGGAAAGTTGTTTAAAAGTGTATTCTCTCTGAATCATGAAAGAAAATTTGGGTTTCAAGTCCCTTTAACAAAAGTCACAAAACCCATTTATTGGCTTTCAATTCAATTGTGGCCTGTCAGAAAACCACCTGTATTCCCCCTTTAATTGTGGCAACTTCAACATTTGTGAAAAGCCTCTACTACCAGTTGCTACCCTAAAAAAAAAGAATTTGTTTTGAACAGAGGACCTGATAAAAACCATGTAATTGGACTGCAGCTGAAATCATGGACTATCATGCCCTCACTCACATATGCTAACTTAGAAAACTGAGGTATTCTCCTTTTTTGTCTTCTTCTTAGACACCCCCTTAAAGGGCGGAGAGGGACACTAGTAAGGCATCTCTCCTCTTGACCCTGTAATACTATGTAATGTGAGTGGAAGTACCTAAATATGTCTTACAACTGTTGATATCTGTATGTTTCAAATACCTCAATAAACATTGTTCATAAAAAAATTTTTTAGTAAAAAATAACTTAAATTGAAAATATTAGGAGTTAAAAGTAATATATATATATATATATATATATATATATATATATATATATATATATATATATATATATATATATATATATATATATATATATATATATATGTGTGTGTGTGTGTGTGTGTGTATACAGTTGTGCTCATAAGTTTACATACCCTGGCAAAATTTATGATTTCTTGGACATTTTTCAGAGAATATGAATGATAACACAAAAACTTTTCTTTCACTCATGGTTAGTGTTTGGCTGAAGCCATTTATTATCAATCAACTGTGTTTACTCTTTTTAAATCATAATGACAACAGAAAATACCCAAATGACCCTGATAAAAAGTATACATACCTCCTTTAACATCAATGACAGCTTGAAGTCTTTTGTGGTGTTTGTGGATGAGGTGCTTTATCTTCTCAGATGGTAAAGTTGCCCATTCTTCCTGGCAAAAAGCATCCAGTTCCTGTAAATTCTTGGGCTGTCTTGCATGAACTGCACGTTTGAGATCTCCCCAGAATGGCTCAATGATATGGAGGTCAGGAGACTGAGATGGCCACTCCAGAACCTTCACTTTATTTTGCTGTAGCCAATGACAGGTCGACTTGGCCTTGTGTTTAGGATCATTGTCATGTTGGAATGTCCAAGTACGTCCCATGTGCAGCTTCTGGGCTGATGAATGCAAATTTTCCTCCAGTATTGTTGATAACATACTGCATTTATCTTGCCCTCAATTCTGACCAAATTCCCTGTGCCTTTGTAGCTCACATATCCCCAAGACATCAGCGATCCACCTCCGTGTTTCACAGTAGGAATGATGTACCCTTCATCATAGGCCTTGTTGACTCCTCTCCAAATGTAGCGTTTATGGTTGTAGCCAAAAAGCTCAATTTTGTTCTCATCACTCCAAATTACTTTGTGCCAGAAGGTTTGAGGCTTGTCTCCGTGCTGTTTGGCGTATTGTAAGCGGGATACTTTGTAGCATTTGCGTAGTAATTGCTTTCTTCTGGCGACTTGACAATGCAGCCCATCTTTCTTCAAGTGCCTCCTTATTGTGCATCTTGAAACAGCCACACCACATGTTTTCATAGAGTCCTGTATTTCACCTGAAGTTATTTGTGGGCTTTTCTTTGCATCCCGAACAATGTTCCTGGCAGTTGTGGCTGAAATTTGAATTGGTCTACCTGACCGTGGTTTGGTTTTAACAGAACCCCTCATTTTCCACTTCTTGATTAGTTTGAACACTGCTGATTGGCATTCTCAATTCCTTGGATATCTTTTTATATCCCTTTCCTGTTTTATACTGTTCAACTACCTTTTCCCGCAGATCCTTTGACAATTCTTTTGCTTTTCCCATGACTCAGAATCAAGAAATGTCAGTGCAGCACTGGATGAAAGATGCAAGGGTCTGTCAGGAGTCCAGAAACTGATTGACCTTTTATACACACACTTATTACAAGCAAACAGATCACAGGTGAGGTTGGTTACCTTTAACAGCCATTCAAACCCCTTTGTGTCAACTTGTGTATGTTATCAGGCCAAAATCACCAGGGTATGTAAACTTTTGATCAGGGTCATTTGGGTAGTTTCTGTTGTCATTATGATTTAAAAAGAGTAAACACAGTTGATTGATAATAAATGGCTTCAGCCAAACACTAACCATGAGTAAAAAAAAATTTTTTGTGTTATTATTCATATTCTCTGAAAAATGGCCAAGAAATCATAAATTCTGCCAGGGTATGTAAACTTATGAGCACAACTGTTTATATATATATATATATATATATATATATATATATATATATATATATATATATATATACTGTATATATATTTATATTTCATGTTTTTTAGTATATCTTTTTTTAAAACCATAATAGTAATTATTAAATTAATGTTGAAACATTCAAGTACCTTTATATTTTTTTTATATTTATTTATATTGATTAAGTGTTTGTCTATTTTTTTTTTCTTATTATATTTAACTTTATAATATTTTTTTTAAATAGTCAAAATTGTTAGGAGGACTTAGGGTCACTTACGGCTAGATTTAGAGTTCTGCGTTAGCCGTCAAAACCAACGTTAGAGGCTCCTAACGCTAGTTTTGGGCTACCGCTGGTATTTAGAGTCGTGTAGGTAAAGGTCTAACGCTCACTTCCCAGCCGGGACTTTTCCATACCGCAGATCCCCTTACGCCAATTGCGTATCCTATCTTTTCAATGGGATCTTTCTAACGCCGGTATTTAGAGTCTTGGCTGAAGTGAGCGTTAGAAATCTAACGACAAAACTCCAGCCGCAGAAAAAAGCCAGGAGTTAAGAGCTTTCTGGGCTAACGCCGGTTCATAAAGCTCTTAACTACTGTGCTCTACAGTACACTAACACCCATAAACTACCTATGTACCCCTAAATCCTATCAGCCAATCGGAATTCGAGGGACGCCATCTTGGATGACGTCCCTTAAAGGAACCGTCATTCGTCGGGAAGTCGTCGGCCAGGATGGATGTTCCGCATCGGCGGGATGAAGATGGATCCGGAAGAAAGAAGATTGAAGATGCCGCTTGATAGAAGACTTCAGGCCGATGATGGACTTCTTCAGTGCCCGCTTGGATCAAGACTTCAGGCCGATGACGGACTTCTTCAGCGCCCGCTTGGATCAAGACTTCAGCCCGATGATGGACCTCTTCAGCCCGATGGTGGATGTCTTCAGCCCCCGCTTGGGCTTAGATGAAGACTTCGGAGGCTCCTCTGGAACGATCGGTGATACCCGGCGTGGTGAAGATAAGGTAGGGAGATCTTCAGGGGCTTAGTGTTAGGTTTATTTAAGGGGGGTTTGGCTTAGATTAGGGGTATGTGGGTGGTGGGTTGTAATGTTGGGGGGGGGTATTGTATGTTTATTTTACAGGCAAAAGAGCTGTTTTCTTTGGGGCATGCCCCGCAAAAGGCCCCTTTAAGGGCTGGTAAGGTAAAAGAGCTTTTCTATTTGTATTTTAGAATAGGGTAGGGCATTTTTTTATTTTGGGGGGCTTTGTTATTTTATTAGGGGGCGTAGAGTAGGTGTAATTATCTTAAAATTGTTGTAATATATTTCTAATGTTTGTAAATTATTTTTTTATTTTTTGTAACTTAGTTCTTTTTTATTTTTTGTACTTTAGTTAGTTTATTTAATTGTAGATAATTGTAGGTATTTTATTTAATTTATTTATTGATAGTGTAGTGTTAGTTTTAATTGTAACTTAGGTTAGGAATTATTTTACAGGTAATTTTGTAATTATTTTAACTAGGTAGCTATTAAATAGTTATTAACTATTTAATAGCTATTGAACCTGGTTAAAATAATTCCAACGTTGCCTGTAAAATAAATATAAATCCTAAAATAGCTACAATATAATTATTTGTTATATTGTAGCTATATTAGGGTTTATTTTACAGGTAAGTATTTAGTTTTAAATAGGAATAATTTATTTAATAAGAGTTAATTTATTTTGTTAGATAAAAATTATATTTAACTTGGGGGGTGTTAGTGTTAGGGTTAGACTTAGCTTTAGGGGTTAATAAATTTAATAGAGTAGTGGTGAGGTCCGGTCGGCAGATTAGGGGTTAATACTTGAAGTTAGGTGTCGGTGATGTTAGGGAGGGCAGATTAGGGGTTAATACTATTTATTATAGGGTTAGTGAGGCGGGAGTGAGGCGGTTTAGGGGTTAATGACTTTATTATAGTAGCGGTGAGGTCCGGTCGGCAGATTAGGGGTTAATTATTGTAGGTAGGCGGCAGCGACGTTGTGGGGGCAGATTAGGGGTTAATAAATATAATATAGGGGTCGGCGATGTTAGGGGCAGCAGATTAGGGGTACATAGATATAATGTAGGTTGCGGCGGTGTACGGAGCGGCAGATTAGGGGTTAAAAGTGTAATGCAGGTGTCAGTGATAGCGGGGGCGGCAGATTAGGGGTTAATAAGTGTAAGGTTAGGGGTGTTTAGACTCGGGGTACATGTTAGGGTGTTAGGTGCAGACTTAGGAAGTGTTTCTCCATAGGAAACAATGGGGCTGCGTTAGGAGCTGAACGCTGCTTTTTTGCAGGTGTTAGGTTTTTTTTCAGCTCAAACTGCCCCATTGTTTTCTATGGGGGAATCGTGCACGAGCACGTTTTTTAAGATGGCCGCATCCGTAAGCACCGCTGGTATTGAGAGTTGCAGTGGCGGTAAATTATGCTTTACGCTCCCTTTTTGGAGCCTAACGCAGCCCTTCTGTGAACTCTAAATACCAGCGGTATTTAAAAGGTGCGGGGGAAAAAAAGCCAGCGTTAGCTACGCAGGTCGTTACCGACAAAACTCTAAATCTAGCCATTAGTAAATGAGTTGACATTGTCAAGCCAAACAGGCAACCTGTATTAGTGTTAATAATCCTAACTCGCTCTAGGTCCCTGTTGTATGCAGTAAGAAGAAGACAGTAATATTGACACCAACAAATATTCTAAACTGCCATTAAAACATTCAAATTTATTTCTGATATGCTGTGTAAAAGGAACTTAATAGTTGAAAAAGAAAGAAATCTTCATAGGGATCTTTATTGCAAAATGATTGTGATCTAGCCATTAGTGACAATGTTATGGTAATGCAGAATTTTAAATGAAGATTTATAATATTTAAAGTAAATAAATGTTATCGACTACACTGATTTACAATTTTTTTAAGTTACATTTTTCAATGATTGCAAATAATAACGCAACCTCTAACAAATCTACTTTTATGCAATGCAATAAAATATGTGCCGGATTACAAGTGGCCCGCTATTTAGTTTAGTGCTTTCGCTTGTGAACAAATACTGCCAGAAGTAAACTTTTAACGTGCGCAGGTTAGCGCTTGTATTACAAGTTGAAAGTAAATGGTTTGCGTTTGAGCGAAACCCGATGGGCACTAACTTCAGGGCTTCAAATATTGTGAATGTGTAATCTTCTGCTCCCCGTAGACTTTAATGGAGAGTGCTGCTGAAATAATTAAAAAAAAACATTAATCATTAGTGTACAAACCTAGCGTTAGACCAAGTGTGCTCAACCCAACATGAGTAATTCATATTTTACATTCCAATGCTCTTCACATAGAAGAAAATGTTCTTTTTATTTGTGTATATATATATATATATATATATATATATATACTGTATATATACAGTATATCTATATATATATATATATATATATATATATATATATATATATATGTGTGTGTGTGTATAAAATTATTTTTTTGTAAAATATATTTCTATCTGGGGCGTGTCCAGGCCAGGGCCGAAGATGGAAGCAAAAACTAGTAGCTCCGCCGTGTATCTATTTGATGCTAAGCCATCCAGCTTGAATTTTTAGTCTAACGAACAGGGGACACTCTACTGGATTAGGCGATACCTTTCTTTTTATATTACAGAACTATCCAGACCGGACCGTTGGGGACTTTGGTGGCCCTGTGTAAGGGATAGGCCTCAACACCCCCCCCCCCCCCCGGGAACCAGGTAAACAGTGGATAATCTTACATCCACTTCCACTAACCTATAATGGAGGAGTTATATTTTGCTGTCAAAGCTCTAATGGAGGAGCATGAAGAACACATTTGTAAGAGAATTGACTAAATCCTTTTGCAGCAGCCCGCATCACCTTCAGTGACTAGCGCAGTTCTACACAGTAAAATGCTACAGAATGATGTGTGACTTATTACATCCCAAAGATTGAGCCTCAGAGATTGCCCAGCTGTGAAGGGCAATGTGGAGCTAGTGCAAAATTTACCCGCTGCTGACCTCTCTACCATGGCCTCAGAGAAGCATGATCCGGAGCTGTCTAAACATGCTGGGAAAGATTGCAGCCCCACTAATACCTACCGGCAACTTCCAGTTGTGCTTGTTTCATGGAGGTCTTCGCTGGATGGGCGATTATGAAGAACTGGACCAGGATTGACTCTGTTGACTGCCTGGGGGATGCGGCCGGCCTCCCCAGGTGGGGGACAGGGCGTTCTGGCACAAGATTTTTTTTAAAGATAGCAGCTTATCTCCTTGTTTCTGTACTTTTGGTTTATTAATATGTTAATGCTATTGAGTTCTATAAGTTATCTGCTTCTGTTTTACAGCCATTTGAGCAGATATGTTACGTTCTCACATAATTCATAAGTCTTTTTATTCATTTTGTATATCAGCCTAAGATCCTAGGTGTCCCAGGTTTCCTGTCCATATGCAATTTTTAACACGCGTAAAATGATAGGAGACTTAGGGGCCTATTTATCAAAACATCAACTATGTTGCATTCGTGGGCTTCAATACACACGCCAATATCATCACCAAACATCACGGTCGATCTGAATATGATCTCATTGTTTATAAAAAAGCCGTCAAAAACACACGTGTCAAGTAAGGTGCGAAGAGCATCGGATTGGTGTTAACTAACAGTCATCGATGTCGTGGTTATTCAGGTTTTTCCCAACTTTATATATACCATTTCATTACTGTCCATGAAAAAGCACATTTCTCTAAAGCTAATCTTTTATTTTACAACTGTTAGTGTCTAAGAAATAGATTGATTTACAAACATTATCTCATAGAAAGTTATTTTTATATTGATTTGTTATATGATACTTTCACATAAATTAATGTGTATTTGTATTTCTAGGAGTCATATTTTATTTTTATTTTTTAAATTATATATGAACAAAAGAGTATAAGAATGTGGTGCTCAAAGTTAAAAAGTTTGATTCTTTATTTCATCCAAAATTAAAATGCAGCTTTTAGCTGTACAAGCCACATGTGGTAAGAGCATATTTAGCAAGTAGATCTTACACGTTTCAGCATGTAGCCTTAATCATAGATCCTAATTACACTTCACATCTGGTTCCATTTAAAAAGCTAGTAGTAAAAGCCTATTGTTAATAGTAACATACGCCCCTTACCTATCCAGTATCAAATTAACCCATTCCTAATAGAGGATTAACCCACTATTAAAAGTAGTATAAGTATTTTTCAAGCATTGTGTGACCATAGTAGAATGAAAATTACAACAAACACATATTATGAGAGAGCATCCTTATGCATATAAACAGGCATTATATAGTTCATAGCAATATAAACAAAAACTCTTTACATTACCAACATCTATTTCCTTGCAACATTACTTGCATGGATGCAACCATAAATAACATAGGGGTTTACCCTCATGGCTAGAGAGAAACATGGATTAGATGTAAATATGCAATATGCATAAATTGGCATCAAAAATACATCCGCTAGTCATAATTAGTGACAAGTTAACACTCCTAATTGACCTAATGAATATTACACAGAGAAGTAAGCAGGACAGACATCCCATCAATCTTAAAGGTTTAATACCTCCATTGACACTCAAAAGTGTATAGATAAATCAGATGTATAATCAGTTATATTCAATAGGCCAACTAAATTGGCTGTATAATTAGTCGTTGATAAAAATTGATTATATCGAATTCTGAATTGAACCCATTTGGTATTTGGGTATCTAATGTGAGTATCCAAATAAGTTTCTTGTTTAGAGAGGATGTCCATCTTGTTACCACCTCTCCTAGGTAAACTTATTAATTCTTTGGCTGACCATTTGAAGCACCTTACATCCTTTTTGTGATCCTCAATAAAATGCCTTGCCAAGGCTGAGCATGTAATGTCATGTTAAATGTATCCTAGATGTTCCTTGATACGTTTTCTTACAGTCCTAGATGTCATGCCTATGTATTGTTTTTTTGTGCTCTGAGCACTCCACAATATATACCCCATAGGTTGAGGAACAATTTACACACCCCTTCGTACGGAACTGTTTTCCATTACTGTATGAGTGTATGATATCCCCACTCTTCTGTTAATCACATGTCTTACACTGACTTTTTCTGCACTTGAAGGTACCATTACAAGTAAGCCAAGAGCTCATTCGCTTTTTATTTGGGAGCATACTAGGCGATAACATGTCCCTAAAGACATATTTTTTGAAAATACAAATCTGCATCCCTTTTCTATTTCTTCCTTAAGTATATCATCACCAAATATTAGGGGAATATACTTTTTCACAATATCACAAATATTGTAAAATTGCCTAGAATACTGTGTAATAAAAAAGAGGACATTGTTTTGTTTCTTTCTTTTTCTTTGTAAGTAGGAGTGTGTCCCTACTTAAAGGTTTCATCTGATTCAATGCTTTTATTATGACGTTATTTTTATAACCTCTTTCCTCCAATCTCAAAGCAATAATGCCACTCTCCTGTTTAAATTTTTCTTCATTATTACAGATCCTTTTGGCTCTCATAAATTGACTTTTGGCAATTCCATTAAACACATGCTTTGGATGGGAACTGGATTCACAGAGTAAACACAGAGTTTCTGTAAACAGTAGTATCAATCCTTTGTGTCATCAAGTTACCAGACAAAGTAATATCAAGAAAGTTAATATTTTCCTTTTTCTATTCTGTAGTAAAGGAAATCCCAAAATGATTGTTATTCAAATACTCAACAAATAGATTGGCTAATACTTCATCTGACTTCCAGATGAAGATCAGATAGTCTATAAATCTTCTGAAGAAACCTATCTCCTGTCTAAAGGGGTTAGTATCTGAGTAAATCAAACTGTGTTCAAGCCACCAAATAAAAAGGTTCGCAAATGAGGGGGCAAATTTAGCCCCCATTGCAGTCCCTCTCATTTGAAGTTAAAAAAAAAACCCCTCAAACAGGAAATAGCTGTGTGCTAACAGAAATTGTGTTACTCTCAGTACAAACAGCTTCTCTCTGTCAGTAAGTGTGGTATTTAGATTAAGAAAAAAATCAATGGCTGCCAGTCCCATTTTGTGGGGGATGCTAGAATATAAAGAAGCAACATCTACTGTCAACCAGCTTGTTGTATTGCTCCACTGTACATCATTCTATAAAAGTAATAAATGTGATGAATCTCTCAAATAACGGAGATTGGTTGACAACAGAGGTTGGTGTATCGCATCAAGCTACTCAGAAAGATGTGCCATCAATGACCCAATACCTGAGACGATTGGGCGCCCCTTAACTGAGTCCAATCCCTTGTGTGTTTTGAGTAGATGATGGAATATAGGAGTGATAGGAGTTGTGACATACAGAAAATCATATGTCGCCTTATCAAGCAAGCCTTCACATAATCCATCATCTAATAAATCTCTCAATTCAGCCTGAAACCTTTTTGTGGGATTACCATAAAGTCTCTTGTATGCAGTATTGTCATGGAGCTGTCTCTGGCCCTCTTTCATATACTCAACTTTGTCCATTATAACTACGGAGCCTCCCTTATCAGATTGTCGTATTACAATTGATTGGTTGTCTTGTAGTTTTTTAATTGCTAGGACTTCTTTATTGGTCAGATTATTTCTTTTGGAAAACACTGTTTGTTTTAAATTGATTAGGTCTTGAACCACCCTCTTATGGAAAATTTCTAATGGCTTACCCCTTGAATGTATAGGATAGAAATGAGTTTCAGATTTAAAGCTGGGTAGTGTTTCATTATTTTTTGTATCAATCGTGGTTTGGTCATCTGATAGGTGCTCTAAGGAGATTACATCACAGGCATCAGGGAATTTCAAATTCAAGATACTACCTTTTATATTAACCACATTAGTGTTGTGACCTGTTTCTCTGCTGTTCTCATTGTGAAAATGCTTACGCAATGTTAGATTCCTCATAAACCTGTTTATGTCTAATATTGTATGGACAATAATTAAGACCATACTCGAACACTTTCTGTTCATCCATTGTTAAAACACATGAGGATAAATTAAGGACCTTATTACGATTAGTATCTTTTATGTCTTGTTTTTTATTTCCCTCAACTGATATGTGCTTTATTCCATTTTTTATACCTTTGTCCTCTGAATTCCCACCCCCTCCTTTTGGTTTCAAAGCTGACCGAAAAACTTGAGAGTTATCACTTTTCTCTTTCATTTGCCCTTTTGCTGTCTCAATTCTATTAGTATTAGAGTTGGTAGGGATTTTTGGTCTTGCCCCAAGTTGAGCAGTTTCTGTCACTTCTGATGCCTCTCCGAGAGCAAATTGCTCTCAGACTCAAAGTCTGAACCAGACAATTAATCACCAGAGGTAGAATAAGCAACAGAACTGCCTCATCATCTGTTGTTTCATTGTCAGAGAATGTAACCTTTTTGTTTTTATTTTTATTGTTCCTTCTGTTTCTGTCTCTTCTACATGTCTTACCACCAGAAATAGACTGATCACCCATTAGACATGTCCTGTCGTATAATCTCTCTGATCCCTCAGGAACTTAGAGTGTTTTACCTAGACTATATCTGATTTGGCTTTTTCAACAGTGTCTTTTAACAAAGTGTCAAACTAACCATATTCAATACATGTTTTAAATTCATTGAGTTTTGCCTGCATTTTAACAATGTCAATTCTAACTTGTGTAAGTTGATCAATTTTATATTTAACCAGCATTGCCATCAATCTTAAAGAACATTCAGAAAGTATTGAGTTCCACTCTGCTATAAAGTCCATGGTATTTATTCATAATCCAAGTGTCCAACTTAAGTCTCTGTTCTTTCATCCTTAGTAACTCCACAGAATGGAATGAATCTCCAAGTTTAACCTCATAAGAGTTGGTCCCAAAAAATTGTTCCAATTCCAATCCCTCCAAATCACAGTCATCAACTGCTTGTAGGGAGTAATAAGACACTGTTCCCTGCGTGGACTCCATTATAGTGAAAAGAAATGTCAAGTAATATGATATAATATTAGTAATAATAACACTTTCTTAGGGGAAAGTGAGGCAAGGGAAATAGGGAAAAAACACCATTTCGGTAGCCAAGCAAAAGTTCAATGTTCCCTGCCAACTGCTCCCACTGAAGTAACGAATAATAAGTGACCCAGGATATGTTGCACCGGAGTACATAATTTAGGACTTTCATGCAACTTTAGCCAATAATGTAGTATGCAACCATAGACCCCTCTCTCGTATAGCCTCACTTCCAACGGAGCTCAGCTGCTTAGTAACTCCTGAAGACGCAGTGGTGCCGCAGTGAAACGACAGCCCAATTTCTCCTATAGAGCTCCGTGTCTGCTCCACTCTCATCTCAGCGTGTAATTTCAACCGGAAGTTATCCGTATACTCAGCCGGACTGCGATTGGACGAACGGCTGTCAATCACTCTTGCAGCAAATCAGAGGCAAAGATATGAGGCAGGATGGCTGGGGGGATAAGGCGCACTTGTAAGCTGATCCAGTGATACACAAACTCCTGGTATAAAGTGACGGTTTCAAAAGGTGAGAAAGGAGTTCCCAAGCTCCTTTAGAATTAAGGAACAAAAGAGTACAAGAACGTGGTGCTCAAAGTTAAAAAGTTTGATTCTTTATTTCATCCAAAATTAAAATGCAGCTTTTAGCTGTACAAGCCACACAGGTGGTAAAAGCATATTTAGCAAGTAGATCTTATACGTTTCAGCATGTAGCCTTAATCATAGATCCTAATTACACTTCACATCTGGTTCAATTTAAAAAGCCAGTAGTAAAAGCCTATTGGCTGTTAAGATAATAGTAACATACGCCCTTACCTATCCAGTACCAAATTAACCCATTCCTAATAGAGGATTAACCCACTATTAAAAGTAGTATAAGTATTTTTCAAGCATTGTGTGACCATAGCAGAATGCAAATTACAACAAACACATATTATAAGAGAGCATCATTATGCATATAAACAAGCATTATATAGTTCATAGCAATATGAACAAAAACTCTTTACATTACCAACATCTATTCCCTTGCGACATTACTTGCAAGGATGCAACCATAAATAACATAGGGGTTTACCCTCATGGCTAGAGAGAAACACGGATTAGATGTAAATATACAATATGCATATATAGGCATCAAAAATACATCGGCTAGTCATAATTAGTGACAAGTTAACACTCCTAATTGACCTAATGAATATTACACAGAGAAGAAAACAGGACAGACATGTGTGTGTTATGTCAGAAATCGTTTGCAAACATATTTACAAGTCCCTAAGTTCCTTTTTTTGTTCTAAACAATGTTGTCTATCATATCTCTGTGTTTATTTATACCACTATATGTATATATTGTAAATGTATTATTATTCTGAGCAGGAATAATTGCAAATATAACGTAATCAGAGTATCATATGTATTTATTTGCAATCAATGGACATTTTAAAGGGATATAAAAGTAAAAATGAAAGTTGCATGATTCAGATAGAGCATGTATTTTCAAAACACATTAAAATTCACTTCTATTTTCAAATGTGCTTTGTTCTCTTGGTATCCCTTGTTAGAAAATAATACGCACATATCCTACACTAGTGGGAGCAAGCTGCTAATTGGTGCCTGCACACATTTGTCTGTTGTGATTGGCTAAATAGATGTGTTCAGCTAGCTGCCAGTAGTGCAATGCTGTTCCTTCAGCAAAGGTTACCAAGAGAATGAAGCAAATTTGATAATAGAAGTAAATTGGAAAGTTGTTTAAAATTGTATGTTCTATCCAAATCATGAAAGAATATTTATCCTCATGTGTCCCTTTAAGAGCTGGGCCAGGTTTCTCTCTGCACCTGTGTAACCCCTGCTGATTGCAATCTATTTTTAAAAAACACCCCTACACAGGTGTTATAAATTGGGCTGGCATATAAGATGACATTTGTTACTGAAAAAGAAATTCAAGAGAAGGAAGAAATACACTGAAAATAGCAAGACAGTAAAGAGATAAGAGATTCTTTCAAAGTATAATACACAATGTAACAAATGGCACTTACAAGTTCTGATGAGTGATCAATGACACAAGTATCGAGCAATTTGATTCGTTAGTGATAGTTTATAATATATATTTGAATCAGATTGGCAGATGTCATAAATCATGTGATTATGCATATTCCAATCAAAAGTGGTGGAAAAATTCACTAGTGTGTGGGTTGTTTAGGAGTTTGCGTCATAATTGGTGCGAAAAGTGTTGAGTCAAATATGGCGCGAAGTGAAGAGTGTGACTCGTATTACATGGCTTAAACATGATGCACATGATTTTTCCAACAAAAAAAAAGGAATTTGGCTATATTATGTTGTGTATTTATTTCATTTTTATCCCTTGCAGCATCGAACATAAGCTTTCTGTGTTTTCAGACTCCCATTGACTTCTATGGCATCTGCGACCTCAAGGGTGACGGATTGAAAACTAGGTACGCTGAGTCGGAAAAGATGCGAGTGTAAATGTAGAATTTTTGAAAACTTCAGGAGAGCTTCAAATAGTGTCGATTAGGAGGGCGAATTAACACGATTTCTCTCGAATACCAAGGTTTTCAACTCACATCGATCTGTGTCGGATTGAGATTGCGGGATCGTATTTTACGTCACAAATTTCAACATTTGCCGATCTTGACGCTTTGATAACTACGGCGGATCAATCTCACAACAAATACTAAGCAGAATTCCAGCGTATTTTCAGTTGACACTTTGATAAATAGGCCCCTTAGTCCTGTTCATAACACTGATGCCTATTATTATAAGGGTAATGAACCTTCTCTCACATTTATTTGATTTATATCTACTACCCCTCTTTATATGATGCTTGGCGAATACGACTTGAATTACCCTATGGCAAATGTTAATTTTTAAAGCAATTAGATTTAAATTAGCAGTCTATACTATGTCTATATTATGCAATATACTCATATATCCTTGCTATATTACTAACCCGGTATCTACTGGTGAGGGATACTATAGACACATTGCAGGAAAGACTAGTTTAATGTTCCTTGAGGTTCATTATTTAAAGCTTATGTGTCTTATGTATTTAGCATATGGAGGTCTAGAGCAGATAACCATCTCGCAGTTTGCATGTTCCTATGCAGTCAGGTGACTTGTCACTACTGATGCCTTTATAGAGTCATAGCTATTTTTTTCTTATTTAACTTATTTCAGCAGGCTAACAGGCCTCACTCAAAAGATAGTTACCTCCAGATATTTTTACATTCCCTATAGTGTATAAGATTTATTCTACTTGAGCGACAGCCTGTTTCTATGTGAATTTTCTCAGTGGTTTTCTCCCACATGTAGCAATATATCAAGTACTATTATATTACTCTAAATGCTAATTATACAACCTAGTTCCTGGACCCAAGAGTGGTCCCATCTTTATTTTGCCCCTGAAATTCCCCTCTCCCAGTGAGTTATTGTCTTATACAGCCCAAGAGAGGCTACTCTTTTTCAATTGGGGTTACTCATTTCTTTATTTAAATGTATTTATACTTGTTAGCTGAATATGTAATATATCAAGCAGTTTAAGCGCACCATATTTACTGAGGTCCAAAAGTGGCCTGTGAGTTAGAAAATGCATCTCCTACTGAGCTGTCTCAATATTACCAGAGAGATGGTGGAGATATATATTTCATAGTTATATTCTATCTTAATATATTTAACATAGATTTTTTTTTATCTTGGTATCTATAGTTCTATAACATTTGTACCTGTTACTTGTATATAGTGAATGTGCAGGTCCAAAAGTGGCCTGCGTCATCTAAAAACCCACAGTTTAAAGAACTATGGTGCTTGGGATCCAAAAGTGGCCTATGTTGTTAATGAGGGCAGGCAAAAAAGAGGGGTGTTCATGGGTTTGCTCTTTAAATATTTGATGACTGGTTTATTTTGTACTGTGACAAATTAATGTGTCTGTAAAAAACTAATGTTGTTCATATACATAGATGTAGTCATATATCTGAACTGGTCTTATCTTTTTGATATTTGATTTCTGTATGCTAAATGAGCAAACTGATGACCAGATTACGAGTTTTGCGTTATGAGCGGTGCGGTGCTAACTTGCACATTATTCTCACTGCTCACTTACCTACAGCGCTGGTATTACAGGTTTTCCTAAACTCGGCATTAAAAGGCAAGAAGTGAGCGTAGAACAAAATTGAGCTCCATACCGCACTCCAATACCAGTGCTGCTTAAGTCAGCAGTGAGCTAGTTGTACGTGCTTGTGCACGATTTCCCCATAGACATCAATGGGGAGAGCCGGCTGAGAAAAAGTCTAAAACTTGCAATAAAGCAGCGTAAAGCTCAGTAACGCAGCCCCATTGATTCTTATGGGGCAACTAAATTTATGTTTACACCTAACACCCTAACATGAACCCCGAGTCTAAACAGCCCTAATCTTACACTTATTAACCCCTAATCTGCCGCCCCCGACATCGCCGACACCTACATTATACTTATTAACCCCTAATCTGCCGCTCCGGACATCGCCGCCACTATAATAAACATATTAACCTCTAAACCGCCGCACTCCCGCCTCGCAAACACTAGTTAAATAGTGTTAACTCCTAATCTGAACACCCCTAACATCACCGCCACCTACTACATTTATTAACCCCTAATCTGCCGCCCCCAACGTCGCTGCCACTATACTAAATTTATTAACCCATAAATCTAAGTCTTTCTTTTTAATAATAATTTATTATCTGCCAGTCAGGATAAACAAATCAAATCTCAACAGGTGCGCCACACAGGGCATATTTCATCTTAAACAATAACATCAATATGTCATTATACCAATTGGGTAAATTATATAACAAAATTATGTATCCTTAACATCCTGGC